>NC_061118.1:66468912-66722120 GCF_002878395.1 Capsicum annuum | reverse complement strand
ATATATATATATATATATATATATATATATTAAATCTATAGAAAAATACCCAGGTAATTTATCCTAGAGATTTACTTAGAAATATTTTGGTGGAAATTTATGTAATTGATTTTATTACCTGAAAAATTATTTGGAAATTTTGTGCTGGGATTTATTCTTGGGAATGTACCTGCTAAATTATTACTTGCGACATTACCTGAGGAAATAGATTGGTGAGTATTTTATCTCTAGGTAAATCCGCAGGAATATGGACAAATATATGTATATATAATCCATTGAAAAATTTTCAGGTAATTTATACTACAGATTTTACGTAGAGATAATTTGGTAGAAATATATGTAATAGATTTTATTACCTAAAAAATTATTTGGAGATTTTGTTCTGCGGGTTTCGCTGGGGATTTATTCTTGAGGATTTACCTGCGAAATTATTACTTAGAAAATTATTGAGGGATTGTGTTGCTACTAATTTAGCTGAAATTATTTCTTGGGCATTTACCTACGAAATTATGACTTGAACAATTATTGGGGGATTGTGTTGCTACAAATTTAGCTGAAATTATTTGTTGGGGATTTACGTAGGATTTTTTTGACTTGAAAAATTTAAATAGGAAAAGTATAAATTTAAAGAATAAAAAACATAAAATAAAAAGAAATTAGATATTAAATCGGTGGATACGTATTATCAAGCAAAACATGGTATCACAGATGTATTATCAACAATTTTAAATTTTATATTCATAATTTATAGGTGTCTATTTCGAATTATTGTTATCATTGATTTTAAAGTAATATATTATGTGCTGTAATTTTTATTTACACAATTTATTCATTACTAATCTGAGAATAATTATATTATTTATTTTACTATTATTATTAATATTGTATTAATCCGCAACCTTAGTCAATTTAATTTTTTCTAATTTATTTATTTATTTTCTTACCTGATTTTGCTAATTTATAAAAATTTTAGCCTAATTTTATCCAATTTACAACAATCCTAGCCCAAATTGTGTCTAATTGAACTCAATTTCAAATTTCATTCAATTTTTTAACCAAATTCTCAATCTTTAGATCTCAGCCGTTGATCAATATTTATTTATTATTATTATATTTAAATAGGAGTCTAAGTTGATTCAATTATCTTCTCAATTTTATTAAAATTCTAGCCAACCTTATATCTAATTGATGTCAATTTTAATCGGTTTTTGAATTCAATTTGGTTCATTTTAAACCAAATTTATACCATCTTATTATTTTCCTCGTTGTTGTTATTATTATTATTATTATTATTATTATTATTATTATGTTATTATTTCATTTATATCGAGTCCTAATATCCATCACTTTTTTATATTAATTTATAGTTACTATATTTATTAAATCATTTCCGCAAGTATACATGCCCATAATTTACAAACTTTGTCTATTATTATTGTTGTTGTTGTTATTGTTGTTGTTATTATGGCTTTCCTACATTTATTAAATAGCACTCTACTCAATTATTAAAAATAATAATTTTATTTATTTTTTAATATTAATTTTATATAGTTAATATGCTTATTAAATATCAACCTAATTCAATTCAATTTTCTTAATTTATTTAAATTCTAGCCATTTTATAATCAATTTGTGTCAATTGATTTTAATTTGACTCAATCAAAATTTTCAATTCAATTTTTTAAGCCAATATCTAATCTCAATTTGACTCATCTCCTCAATTCTAATCTCAACCGTTCATCATATTTGATCAACGGTCAATATTAAATCAATTTTTACTAATATTTTTCTTAAAATTGGACAGCTTCAGACAATTTTTCTTGAACTGAGGGTCTATTGGAAACAACCTATTTATCTCAATGGTAAGGTCTACATATACTATACCCTCCACAGACCCAAATTTGTGGGACTAAATCGGGTTAGTTGTTGTATCCATTTTTCGAAATCTCATAGAGAAAACAATCAAAAGATATCACCTTGATTTATTATTATTATTATTATTATTATATTTATGCTCAATTTATTTTAAATTTATTATCAATTTTTTATATAATATTTTTTATGTGACATACGTAATTTATTGTAAGAATAACTATTTTTATAATATTTTCTATGTGACATACGTAAATTCTGAGAAATATATATTCCGAATGCTGTAGTGTTGACACCCAATTTTGACCTCCCGATGCTTCTTTTAGGATGCTATTTTACCAAAGTTATTAATTTTTAATATTGATATATTTTGCGTATTATTTTGATATCAAATAAATACCGACGTGTCGTAGTCAAGATTTCTAGATAGACAATTTATTTTTATCAAAAAATTTTATATTTTATGTAATTTAAATATAATATTTTGTTAATATTTAATAAATTATTTTTACAAATATGCACATTCACAATTTACAAATACGTTTTATATTATTATGATTATTATTGATTTATTTCAAATTCATTGTCAACGATTTTATATATCATTTTTTTGACGCAACATTGATTTTACATACATAGTTTATTTTAATATCAACATCTTATTATTTTCTCATTTTAATAATTACGTCAGTAGTACATTTATTAAAATAGCAGCCCTAATTCAATTCAATTTCCTAATCTGTTTGATTCTTAGTCATTTTTTATATCCAATCAATGTCAAATTTAGCCTAATTTTTTAAATTAATTTTTCATCCACTTCTCAATTTTAATCACAGACGTTGATCTCATGCGATCGAGGCTGAGATTAAATCTTATTGTTCATACATATAACACCATAATACCTAAAACTCTAAATTATTTTCCTGTTTTTGCAAAAATGAGACGCACCTTTTCTCTTTCTTCTTTCTTCTCTCTCTCTAAGGTCAACCACAGGCGAACACCACGCTCCGGTGAGCCACGTCGCCGGTGTTGACACCCAATTTTAACCACCCTATGCTCCTTTTAGGCTGCTACTTTAGCAAAATTATTAATTTTAAATGTTAGTATTTTTTACATATCCTTCTTGCATCAAATAAATTTTTGATGTGTCACATTCATAATTTTAAAAATACAAAAATTATTTTATTATTTTTAATATCATTTTTTATAATTTTTTAACTCAAATATGACATTTTATATAATTTTATTAATATTTATTAAATCATTTTTTCACGTAACTATGCACACTCATATTTTGCAAATACATTATCTAATTTTGCATTATTATTATTATTATTATTATTATCATCATAATAATAATATTTATAACATTTATTAAAATAACAGCCTGAATTAATTTAATTTATTTAAATTCTAGCCTGATTTTGTCAATTGATAACAATTTTAGCCTTATTTTATTCAGTTTATTATAATTCTAGCCAAATTGTGTCTAATTAGACTCAATTTAAATTTTTCATCCAATTTTGATCATATTCTTAATAACTAGATCTCAGTCGTCGATCAAATTTGATCCAACGACTGAGATCACATTTCTCTTTGCTTTTTTTTTAATCCAACGAAACCCTACCCTTCCATTTTCAAAGAAAATAGACACACACCACCCTCTTCATCTCTCTAACTTTTTTCTACTTTCTCTCTTTCTCAACCACGCCTCCAGCCGCCACCAGTCCGCCTCTTCCCCTTCCTCACTGCTGCTCCACCGGCAAGTCACCAGTATCGAAGGCCATTGGATACCAGCGACCAATCGCCATCCCCACCGGCTCGATCCCACCAGTCGCTGCTCCGACGCCTTCCTTAACCACCATCGCCATCTCCATATGTTCGTCCTTTCTGTTATAACCACCATCCGCAATCTCACACCGAACAAAACCAGCCATTGGCACCATTTCCTGCTTTTACCGAACCCACGAGAGTGTCAAGGATTCAATTCCAATATTTTTATATATCAATTACATGATGAATTTGTCTCTGGTAAGATTTTTTTTGGATTTACTTTATTTTTGTGTTGTGGATGATTTTCCTTGTTTTAAATATTTCAATTTAATGCTTAGCTGACGTTATGATTTAATTGTTGTGTTCATGATTGCTAAATTGAATTTTATTAAACCCATAGTAACGATACTAGTAGTATTAGGTAGACTACCGTGTTTATGGTCTGTTATTCAGTGAATATGATCTCTACTTGAAAATATTTACTTGAATAAGTTTATTACGTGATTGGTGTTAACTGGCATTATGACATGATGAGTTCACAGTTTATTACCAAAGTTTGTGGGTTAATGCTATTTGCCTTAGGTTTGATTTCACTTTTCACTGGTCATGTTGTGTCCAATCTTGAATTGTACTCTCATCGATTCGCCAGAGGTGCTTGGTTCTACAAGCAGGTAATTTTGATCTATTAGGCATAAATAAAATGTTTGCTTTAACTTTGTTTTGACTATGTTTTGTTCAAAGTTTGATTTTTGTTCACACCCCTTTTTAAGTTTCTTAAAAATGTGGCAAATTTACTACTGTTGTTTTGCCTTTGTCTTCATTTTTGTGAGAGAGTATTTTTAGGGGAAACAGAGATCAAGTAGCCAAGTAGAATGTACTCCCTAAATCTTGGAATGGATTGTTAGGTAGCACAGGGTGTTTAAAACTAGGGACTGCTTGGGGACGGGAATTTATGTGTAGGTACTTGAAAGGTGAACTTTTGTTTTGAATTTAGTTTAGTTTGGTAACTTGTGAAGTGAATTAGTGACTTAAAATGTTTAAGTGTAGGTACTTTAAAGGTGAACTTTTGTTTTGAATTTAGTAAGGTACATGGTCACTTGAGAAATGAATTAGTGACTTCGATTTGTTTAAGTGTAGGTAATTTAAATGTGAACTTATGTTTTGAATTTAGTTTAGTTTGGTAACTTTTGAAGTGAATTAGTGACTTGAAATGTTTAAGTGTAGGTACATTAAAGGTGAACTTTTGTTTTGAATTTATTAAGGTACATAGACACTTGAGAAGTGAATTAGTGACTTTGATTTTTTTAAGTGTAGGTACTTCAAATGTGAACTTGTGTTTTAAATTTAGTTTAGTTTGGTAACTTGTGAAGTGAATTAGTGACTTAAAATATTTAAGTGTAGGTACTTGAAAGGTGAACTTTTGTTTTGAATTTAGTAAGGTACATGGTCACTTGAGAAGTGAATTAGTGACTTCGAATTGTTTAAGTGTAGGTAATTGAATTGTGAACTTGTGTTTTGAATTTAGTTTAGTTTGGTAACTTGTGAAGTGAATTAGTAACTTGAAATATTTAAGTGTATGTACTTGATAGGTGAAGTTTTGTTTTGAATTTAGTAAGGTACATAGCCACTTGAGAAGTGAATTAGTGACTTCGATTTGTTTAAGTGCAGGTACTTGAAATGTGAATTTGTGTTTTGAATTTAGTAAAGTACATAGTCATTTGAGAAGTGACTTAATGACTTGAAAATGTTTAAGTGTAGGTACTTGAAATGTGAATTTGTTCTTTGAATTTAGTAATGTGTGGTCACTTGAGAAGTGAATTAGTGACTTGAAAATGTTTAAGTGTAGGTACTTGAAATGTGAACTTTTATTTTGAATTTAGTAAAGCACATGGTCACTTGTAAAGTGAATTAGTTACTTGAAATGCTTAAGTGTAGGTACTTGAAATGTGAACTTTTATTTTTAATTTAGTAAAGTACATGATCACTTGATAAGTGAATTAGCAACTTGAAAATGTTTAAGTGTAGGTACTTGAAATGTGAACTTTTGTTTTGAATTTTGTTTAGTTTGATAACTTGTGAAGTGAATTAGTGACTTGAAAATGTTTGAGTGTAGATATTTGAAATTTGAATTTTTATTTTGAATTTAGTTTAGTTTGGTAACTTGTGAAGTGAATTAGCGACTTGAAGTGAAAATAGGAAAAGCAACCACATGTGGTCGATTTTTGTGGTCGCATTTCTTGTTTTTTCTATTAATGGTAGTTACTTGAAAATATGGTTAAGTATAGTGACTTGAAACGTGTACTAGTGACTTGAAAATTGTTAAAAGTGTAGTTACTTGAAATGTAAATTAGTTACTTGAAAGTGGTTAAGTATAGTGAATTGGAAATGGTTAAGTATAATTATTTGAAATGTGAATGGTTAATTACGTGACTTGAAATGTGAATTAATTATTTGAAAATGGTTAAATGTAGTGATTTGAAATGTGTACTAGTGAATTGAAAATGGTTAAGTGTAGTGACTTGAAATGTGAATTAGTTACTTGAAAATGGTCAAGTGTAGTAACTTGAAATGTGTACTAGTGACTTGAAAATGGTAAAGTGTAGTTACTTGAAATGTCAATTAGCTATTTGAAAATGGTTTGAGTGTAGTGACTTGAAATGTGTACTAGTGGCTTGAAATGTGAATAAGTTATTTGAAAATTATTAAGTGTAGTGACTTGAAAATGATTAAGTGTAGTTACTTGAAATTGGGAACTTGTGACTTGAAAATGGTTAAGTATAGTTACTTGAAATTGTGAACTTATCCCTTGAAAATGGTTAAGTATAGTCACTCGAAATGTGTACTAATAACTTGAAAATAATAAAGTATAGTTACAAAATAAATTTGTTTGGTTATATGAAAAGATCTCTGCTTTGAGAATTTCTCATTAAGTAAATCTTCTTGTATAATTCATTACAGTGTACCTGACAAGGTATAACCCATTGCAGTGTACCTTGTATAATTCATTTGACCAGGTACGGAGTTTTAAGAAATAAGAAGAGAGTTTTCTTCACATTAAGTGAAATACATGGCACCAATTGAACCTTTCCTCTTGTTCTCTTGTTCTTCTAATTTTATCCTTTGTTATCTTAATGGAACAAGTCATAACAATAGTCACAATAATCTGAAAAATCAACTTTGAGTTTATGATGCTTTATATGCTAATATATACATATTTATAGTTGTTGATTGTTATGATTTTATTGGATACTCTAATATCATATAATTTATGCTAATAATGTATTTTTAGCACTTTTTATGACCTGAATTAACATATTCTTATGCAGAATGAGTTTGAAAGAAAGAAACAAGAAATATTAGTTGCTCAAAGTGCATCAATTATGAAAGGAGGATGAGAAAGGAATTAGACTTGTTGATGAAGTATGCATACAAGAAATCATCTGCAAATGATGAACACCCATCTCAAGAAGACAATCAAGCGTATGAGGATGAAAGTGATGCTGACTCTGACGACGTGAATGAAAGTGATTCTGACCCTGATGGTTAGTAGTGTTATTGAGGATTCAAGTTTAAAATATTTTGTTTTGGAACATATAAGAATCATACATTATTGATGTGGATGTTTTAAATTATGTTTTTTTGTTAGCTATAAGGGTTAACATTAGATTTTTATTGAATGATGTTTTCTGAGAATTATTGAAGGTTTTGAATAGATTTTTGATTAATTGTGAAATGTTTCTAGTAATTTACGTGTGAATTATTACTTGAGAATTTTTTTGGGGATGTACATTCTAAATACTTATAAAATTTTTCTTAAAAAAATTTATTCTTGCGGATTTACTTGGGGTATTTCATACGAATTTTCTTGTGGAATAGTTTCATAAATATCTACAAGAAATTTTACCAAATAATTCATGTAAAATTTTTATGATTAATCGCAAATAAATCTGCAAATAACGTACCTGCGGATTTATTTTTGCAGCTAAATTACCTAGAAATTTACTTGAGAATCTTTGCAGGGAATAATTTGAGAATTTTTTCCTGAAAATTCGCAGGTAAAATCCTTTTTATGAAATTTTATCAAATAATTTATGCAAATTTTTGATGTTTAATCGCAAATAAATCCACAAATAACGTACCTGTGGATTTATTTCCATAGCTAAATTACCTGGGAATTTACTTAAAAATTTTTGTGGGCAATAATTTGTGATTTTTTTCATGAAAATTCGCAGGTAAAATTCACAGGTAAATCCGCAAATAACATACCTGCGGATTTATTTTTGCAGCTAAATTACCTAGGAATTTTATAAATTCGCAGGTAATAATTACCTACGAAGGTATTTCCTTTGGATTCTAATTGGTAAGAAAATCCGCAGATAATCAAATTACCTAGAGATTTTACCACATTATCCCTTTGAAAATCCCCAGGTAATAAGCAGTTTTCTAGTAGTGTCAGTCACAACTTTTTTTTAATCTTCTTGAACCTAGCTCTTGGGATCTCCAGTCTGCTAGGTAGAGTTACCATCATGATGACTTGTCCTAGGCTGTAAACTATTCCCTTGGATGTTCTCTCAACTCCCTCTCTAGATAGGCCTTTTTTAAGTGAATCCGACACATTATCCTTTGACTTTACATAGTCAATAGTGATAATTCCACTAGAGAGTAGTTCTTTAACAGTATTATGTCTTCGTATTATATGATGAGATTTACCGTTATACATTATGCTCCCTGCCCTACCTATCGCCACTTGACTATCAAAGTGTATACATACTGGTGCCAATGTTTTAGGCCAATACGAAATATCTTCCAAGAAATTTTGGAGCCATTCATCTTCTTCACCGACTTTAGCTAATGCGATAAATTCTGATTCCATTGTAGAACGAGCAATACATGTCTGTTTGGACGGTTTCCAAGAGACTACTCCACTCTTCGATTTCACTTTATTCGATTTGATGATTCAATTTGCATCACTATATCTTTCAATCATAGAGAGATCTTTATTATAATGCAAAGCATAGTCTTCAGTGTATTTAAGATACCCCAAAACTCTTTTCATTGTCATCCAATTAGTTTTATTAGGATTACTTGTGTACCAACTCAACTTACTAATAGCACATACTATGTCTGGACTTGTATAATTTATGATATATATCAAATATTCCAACACTCTTACGTAGTCCAACTGTTAGTCACTTTCATCTTCATTCTTTTGAAGTGCAAGCTCATGTATAATGGAGTTTTGGATATATCGAATTCCAAATACTTGAATTTGTCAAGTACCTTTTCAATGTAATGAGACTGTGACAACACTAACCCTTGTGGAGTTCTATAGATTCTTATTCCTAAGATCACATCTGTTACTCCAAGGTCTTTCATATCAAACTTACTCTCGAGCATTCATTTCATAGCATTTATGTCAGAAATGTCTCTATTGATGATCAATATATCATCCACATACAAATAAACAATGACCTTGTGATTTGGAGTGTCTTTACTGTAACACATTTATGACATTCTCTTATCTTAAACCCATTTGCCAACATGGTTTGGTCAAACTTCGCATGCCACTGTTTAGGTGCTTGTTTTAGTCCATAGAGTGACTTAACAAGTATACACATCTTCTTTTCCTTACTAGGAACCATAAAACCCTCGGGTTGTTCCATATAAATTTATTCCTCCAATTCTCCATTTAGGATTGCTGTTTTACATCCATTTGATGGATTTCAAGACCATATACTACCTCCAAGGCAATTAACATCTGAATTAACGTTATCTTGTTACAAGCAAGTATGTATCAAAGAAATCCAGGCCATCCTTCCATTTGAAGACTTTTACTACAAGTCTTGCCTTGTATTTGTCAATAGTGTCATCCACTTTTATTTTCCTTTTGAAGATCCATTTAGAACCTGAAGATTTATTCCTAGAGGAAGATCAACCAACTGCCAAGTATGGTTTCTCAATATGGATTCAATTTCACTAATTACTATCTCTTTCCAAAAGGATGAGTCTGAAAAACGACATCGCTTCTTTAAATATTTGAGGCTCATTTTCTAAGAGAAATATTACAAAATCTGATCCAAATAAAGTTGATGTTATTTGACGTATACTACGCCTTGGATTATCATCATTATATACCTCCTTACTTGGTTCATATCAAGGTCGTTTATACCCTCCACTAGACTATTTATGTCTAGTTTTATACGGATAAATGTGTTCAAAGAACGCAACATTACCAGATTCAATTACCATATTTTCATTAATATCTGTATGTTCGGATTTATGAATAAAAAACCAACATGCTCTACTACTTTTATCATATCCTATGAACACGTAGTCCACTATCTTAGGCCCTATCTTTATCCTTTTAGGCATAGAAAGTTGAACTTTTGCTAGACATCCTCACACTTTGAAATATATCAAGTTGGGTTTCCTTCCTTTCCATTTTTCATAAAGAATTGATTGTGTCTTACTATGGGAAACTCTATTGATTATTCGATTAGCTGTAAGGATAACTTCCCCCCACAAGTTTTACGGTAAACCTGAACTTATAAGTAAGACATTCATCATTTTCTTTAAGGTTCATTTTTTCCTTTCTGCAATTCTATTAGACTAAGGTGAATACGAGGCATTAGTTTGATGGACAATTCCATTCTCTACAAATATTTTTGAAAATGAAGATTCATATTCTCCACCCTATCACTTCTTATCATTTTGATCTTTTTCTTGAATTGATTTTCAACTTCTGTTTTATATTCTCTTAACATATCTATTGTTTCATCCTTACTGTTTAGCAAATAGACATAACAATACCTAGTGCAAACATCAATAAAAGTTATAAAATACTTTTTTTTCACCACGAGATGGTGTTGACTTCATATGAAAAATGTCAATGGACTTATGCAGATGCTTAGCATACTTTTATTCCATCTACGTTTGACATTTTGATTTATTGCACTCAAAGTTTGGCAATACTTCTAAGTTAATCAGTTTTTGCAATGTTTTGTAATTGACATGTCCTTATCTTTCATGTCATAATTTATTAGACTCAAGCAAGTGAGAAGAAATATAACTTTTATTGATTTCAACTGGCATTACATTCATCTTAAAAAGACACTCAGTGAGGTAGCCTTTTCCTATGTATACTTCCCCTTTACTAATTACAATCTTATAAAAAACAAGTACATATTTGAATCCATTTTTGTCAAGAAATGATACGGAAATCAAGTTCTTTCTTAACTCTGGTACATAAAGGACATTGTTGAGAGTCAACACATTGTCTGACATCATTTTCAAGAAAACTTTTCATGTTCGTTCATGTAACACCCCAAAAAATGGGAACCTTAAATATCAACAGAGTAATCATCATCTAAGAATAAAAGAATTTCATAAAGATAACAAAATACGACTTATTAGTCAACTTCCAACATCTATACTAATCGACAAGCCTCTAAGAAAATCAATAAAACCAGTGAGCCATTGAGACATGCCCTAACTGACTCATACTCAGTTATCAAATGTAAATATTTCTGTGAAACCAATATTAGACATCACGTCCTCGGAACATGAGGACTCACTACAACAGAGGATGTAGAACAGCGTGCCCAAAGAATCACTGTCGAACCTAGAACTGAGCACTTGAACATACATTCCAAGAAAATGCAGCCTATATCCGAAGATGTGGGTCAGTACCATGGAAAGAAACCGAGTATATGGGGGTGTATGCAGTTGTATAAACATCATCATCATAAATATTTATAAAATATATCCAGGATGTATGAAAGACTCACATATTCTGAAGAAAATCATCATAATCATGAGAGGATGAAATAAGTACAATAACATATGTGAGTCATCATATAATTTGTCAATCACTTTCAGTTCATTAGGAATATCAATTCTCATAATGTAAATATCATTTAAATCTTTTGAAAGAATAACTTTCACAATTCCACTTTCAAATCACTTTACCATTCACCATAGACATAAAGAAACACAGACACACTGGGAGATCCTATAACCGACATAAACCATGCGAGCTACATGGAGTCCAACGTACAAACCATGTTGGGGAGATCCGTCCTATCCTTTCCATCGGAGTAGGACTATCGATATCAAATCCACACAAACTAGTGATCACTATATAAATCAGCCTCAGGCTCACTCCTATGGGGGCATGTAGTTCTAGGGAAGTAAGATCATTTTATACCTCCCACTCGGTGATAAAGATTTCTCCCGGACTTAGCTCAGATCATTTCAAAGACAATCTAAAACAAAACAATTTCAGTAATATATAAATATACATCGGGAGCCATCATGCTTCCCATCTATCGAAATCATCCACGTTGTGAATTTTTTTCACACTCGAGTTCAAAACAACTCCATTAAGACAAAAAGGTCAAATCATTCAAAAATATCTCAAATATTCAATATCAGCGTGCTTATAACACACTTTCTAAAAAAAAATACAATTTCCAATGGGGATTCACGATCCAAATATCAAAATCATGATAAATATCGTTCAAGATTCATGCTTTATATCTTCACACATGTAAATTCATCTTTCAAAATTATAAACATCAAAATTTCATAATAATCATCATAAGATATGGGTTCATGCTTTACATTCATAAAAATCAAATAAAAATCATGCCTTTGTAAAGAAAATTACTTTTGGGCACAAGAACAAAAGAGAGTTCTTGTTGAAAAACCCCACATACCTTGAATGATGAACTTTAGATCGATACTCATTTTTGAGATGTTAATCATTCCTTTGAATGATGGTTCTTGGAGTTCTTGAACTAGGAACTTGGAATCTCGAATAAATTTGCAGATTAATGGTGAACTTTGGAGGTTCTTGAAGTTGGATGTAGGAGCTTAGGGTTTTCTTTTTGAGGGAATTTGATGAAATATAACATATAATGCTTCTAATAGGCTTTAATATAGGGTTTGGATGGATTTTGGCTGAGGGGGAATGACCAAAACACCCCTAAAAATTAAATAATTCTCGAATCTGTCCTTTGGTGGACTGTTTTGATAGTCTGAAGTAGATCAACCATAACGTTTTACTCTGATATCCAAATTGGATGAAACTAATTTCATTAGAAAGATGACTCTCATATCTTTCCGTTGATATATAGTATCTCACCCAGATCATTGTGTACGAGGAGTTATGATCATTTGAAGTTGACCCAGAAATTCGCTTTTGATAGGTTGAAGTAGATCAACCATAACTTTTTGCTCCGATAGACAAATTGGATAAACTCAATCTCATTGGAAAGAGGACTCGCAGATCTTTCTGTTGTTATATACTAGATCACCCAGATCATTATGTACAAGGAGTTATGATCGTTTAAATTTGGAGCAAAAATACGCCAGGCCTCAGTACTTTTTCTTGCACGTTTTACTGTTCACTACTATTCATATTTCGATCGAAATGCTCATAACTCATCGCTCGGGTGTCCATTTTGGATGATCCACATATCATTGGAAAGCTTATTCGATACTCTACGTAATGGTGGATCATAATCTAAGACATTCCACACGATAAATTTATAATTCATTCTAGAAGATAGAACCCAACACATTTACGCACAAAATTTCAACGAAAAATTTCCCGGGGTATTACATTATCCCCCCTTGGAAATATTCATCCTCGAATGACACTAGACATGACAAGATTAGATAGGGAATAGAGCATACAGCTGAAACCATTCGTTAGACTCATCACCACATCGTTTCTCACTCCGAATGCAACATAGAATGCATAAATTCAAGAAACTACAGCTGAACACATAATAAATGACAGCTGAACTGCTGCATCTTTTATCAAAAGTGCATGATTTAGGAAAGAACGGTACCTTTAGCTTGATCGGAGTTCACAGAAAATAGGTGCGGGTACTTGGATTGCATATCCGTCTCAGCTTCCCAAGTTGCATCCTCAACAGATTGATTTCGCCACAACACCTTGACCAAGGGAACTTCTTTGTTCCTTAGTCTTCGGACACTGAAATCAAGAATCTCAACAGGAATCTCATCAAAAGAAAGATTTTCTTAAATGTCAGCACTCACAGAGGAATCCACTACCACAGCATCGCTAATATGCTTTCTAAGCATGGAGACATGGAATATTAGATGAACAGAGGACAACTCGGAAGGCAACTCGACCTCATAAGCTACCTTACCAACACGGCTAAGAATTTTGTAAGGACCAACATAATGGGGACTAAGCTCCCCTTCTTTCCAAATCTCTTCACCCCCCCTCATGGGTGAAATTTTCAAATACACTAGGTCACCAACTTCAAACTTAAGGTCTCTCCTTCTAACATCCGTATATGACTTCTGACGACTCTGCGCAGTTTTCAACCTTTCCCTGATCAACTTAACTTTTTCCATAGGCTCAAATACCGAATCAGGACCACTCAAAGCTGCTTCACCCACCTCGAACCAACCTATAGGTGATCTCACTTCCTCTCATATAAGGCTTCAAACGGAGCCATGCCAATACTAGAGTGCAAACTGTTATTGTAAGCAAATTCTATCAATGGTAAGTGATCATCCCAACTTCCCTTAAAGTCAAGTGCACAAGCTCTCAACATATCTTCTAAGGTCTGGATGGTTCGTTCATCCTGACCATCGATCTGCGGATAAAAAGCCGAACTCAAAAGCACTTGGGTACCAAGACCCTTTTGAAAAGCTTTTCAAAATTACGAAGTGAACTGAGTACCCCTATCCGAAATAATAGACAAGGGAACTCCATGCAGTCTGACTAGCTCTTGGATATACAATCTAGCGTAATCCTCAACAGTATATGAAGTATGAACAGGCAAGAAATGAGCAGACTTAGTAAACCTATCAACCATAATCCAAATGGAATCATGTGGCATTGGGAAGGAGGTAAACCAATCACGAAGTCCATATTTATCTCTTCCCACTTCCAGGTGGGAATACTAAACTCTTGCATCATACCACCAGGTCTTTGGTGTTCAACCTTAACCTATTAGCATGTTGCACACTTAGCTACAAACGCTGCTATATCTTTCTTCATGACACTCCACCAATAGATTTCCCGCAAGTCTTGGTACATCTTGGTGGCACTAGGATGAATAGAATCGCGCCCCGTGTGCTTCAGCCATAATCCTCTGTCTCAGATCATCAACTTTTGGGACACACAATCTACCCTGCAATCTCAATATACCATCTCCTCCTTAGGAGAAAACCTCTACTTTTTGTTCCTTGACTGACTCCTTTAGTCTGACCAAACTAGCATCTAAGTATTGCTTTTCATTCACTTTCGAAACCAAGGAGGATTCAAAACTACTCTGAACCCCTATACTGCCTTTAGTAGAGTCAAATAACCTAACCCCCAATCTAGCCAAACGATGTACATCACGAGCCAACTCTTTCTTACCTTCTACCACATGCGAAACACTACCCATGGATACTCTACTTAGGGCATCCGCCACAACATTGGCCTTGCCCGGATGGTACAACACACTCATATCATAGTCCTTTAATAATTCTAACCATCGTCTCTACCTAAGATTCAATTCTCTTTAGGTAAACACATACTGCAGACTCTTATGATCAATGAAAACATCAACATAGACACCATACAAAAAGTGTCTCCAGATTTTCAAAGCAAACACAACAGTAGCCAACTCAAGGTCATGGGTGGGGTAATTTTTCTCATGGGGTTTCAACTGTCTAGAAGCATAAGCTATCACCTTACCCTTCTGCATGAATACGCAACCCAACCCAACTCTTAAAGCATCACAGTACACTACAAAACCATCAACAGCATCAAGCAAAGTCAAAATAGGGGCTGAAGTAAGTTGAGTTTTCAACTCCTGAAAACTCTTCTCATAAGATTCGAACCACAAGAACTTCACTTTCTTTTGGGTTAACTGAGTCATAGGAGACGCTATAGAGGAGAAATCCTCAACAAAATGATGGTAATAGCCATATAAATCGAAGAAACTTTAGATATCAGTCAGAGAAATAGTTCTAGGACAATTTCTAATAGCTTCGGTCTTTTAGGGATCAACTCTAATACCCTCGAAAGAAATGATATGATCCAGTAAAAAAATTGACCTTAGCCAAAACTCACAATTACTGAACTTGGCAAACAACTTATGATCTCTAAGGGTTTGCAAGACAGTTCGGAGATGAACAGAATGTTCATCCTCACTATGAGAGTACACCAATATATCATCGATGAACACTATGACAAACATATCCATATATGGTCTGAACATTTGATTCATGAGGTCCATGAAAGCTGCTGGGGCATTAGTTAACCCGAAAGGCATAATAAGAAACTCAAAATGGCCATAACGAGTTTGGAAAATGATTTTTGGGATGTCACACTCCCTAAATTTGAGTTGATGATAGCCAAAACAAAGGTCAATCTTTGAGAAATAACTTGCACCTTGCAATTGGTCAAACAAATCATCTATTCTAGGGAGGGGATACTTATTTTTTATGGTGACTTTATTCAGTTGGCGATAATCAATGCACATATGCAAAGAGCCATCTTTCTTTCTCACAAACAACACAGGAGCACCCCAAGGAGAAACACTGGGCCTTATGAAACCCTTATCTAGTAGATCTTTGAGTTGCTCTTTCAACTCTTTAAGTTCTGTAGGGGCCATACGGTAAGGAGGAATAGAAATAGGCTGAGAATTGGGAAGAAGATCAATCCTGAACTCTATCTTTCTATCAGGAGGTATCCCTGGGAGATCATCCGGAAAGATATCAGAAAACTCATTGACGATGTTAATAGACTGGAGAGTTAGAGTCTCAGACTTAATGTCTTTAACTCTAACCAAATGGTAAATACACCCCTTGGAAATAAGATTTCTAGCTTTGAGGTAAGAGATAAAATGACTCTTGGGTGACACAGAATTCGCAGACCACTCAAACATGGATGGACCCAGAAACTGAAACTTAACCACTTAGGTCTGACAATCAATAGAGGCATAAGAAGAATACAGCCAGTCCATACCCAAAATCACATCAAAATCTACCATGTCTAACTCAATCAGATCAGCCAACAAGACTCTATGAAGAACGGTAATAGGACACTTTTTATACACTTTCTGCGCAACAATCAAATCACCCACTGGGGTAGAAACTAGGATAGGCTTAGGAATAATCTCAGGACTCATTTCAAAATTCACAGCAATCAAAGGTGTAACATATGAGAAAATAGATCCAGGATCCAACAAAGCATACACATCAAACTGAAATATATGAAGTATACCAGTAACAATATCGGGAGAGTCCTCCTGTTCCTGGTGGGATGATAAAGCATAGAATCTATTCTGGCGCTGCCCGCAAGTATTGCTAGAAGAGGCGCCCTGAGTTGGGACTGGGAAAGTCGCTGGAACTGGAGCACTAACAGTTTGAGTCTGGGTCTGAGGGCGATAGTCACGATGCCCTTGTCCACCCTATGGACAATATCTAACTCTGTGAACTATGTCACCACATCGGAAACAACCCCTTTTCTCACCCCAACACTCACTCGAATAAGCCCTACCACACTTAGGACACAGGGGATAATTTGGCTTACTGCCAATACTGTACTGGAACCTGGATGCATATGACCTGCTACCTTGCTCTTGCCTACCTCTAGGCATGAGAGCACTAGCAGATGACGGTGTTGGCATAGACGAACGATCCTGATACTGAGGGCGACTCCCTCCCTGCGATCTAGTCTGACCCTGTCCATGCTGCTCGGACATAGCTCTCTTATTCCCTCTTATTCTATCTCTCTCCTTAATCTTGTCTACCTCAATCTGTTAGGCATGAGTCATCAGCCTAGAAATATTCATCTCACTATTCAGCATTAAAGACCTACACTCCTTAACCACATAACTACACACTCCAGTCACAAACTTACTCATACTAGCCCGATTATCAGCCACTAAGTTAGGAGCATACTTGGCCAACTGATTGAACTTTAGACAGTACTCCCTAACAGTCATAGAGCCCTGTCGTAGGTTCATAAACTCTTCCACCTTCACCTCCCTCATCTCTAAAGGGAAAAACTTATCCAGGAATGCATCCTGGAACTCTTGCTAAGTTGTAGGGATAGCTCTCTCACCTCTACCTTTCCTCCAAGCAACAACCCAGTCATAAGAAAGGTCTTTCAACCTATACGCAACCAACTCCACACTATGTTCCTCAGATACATGCATCACCTGAGCAATCTTTCGCACCTCCTCTAAAAACAACCGTGGATCCTCACCAGACTTAGACCCATAGAATTCCGGTGGATTCATCCGCATGAAGTCACGAATCCTGGCAGTAGCTGAATCACCTCCCTGTTGCTGTAGAGCCAGGGATGGGTTGGCCTGAACATTTGCACTAATAGCTTGGGCCAGCACCTGAAAGGCTGCCCAAAATTCAGCATGAGATACGTTTTCATTCAATGGGTCAGCGGGTTGAGGTTACTGACCATCATTATTTCTTCTCGCTCGATGTGGAGGCATATTTTTAAAAGAGAAGAGCACGAATCAATAGCAGAGAGAGAAACTTTAAGTACGATAGACTTCTGAAAGAAAGAATCACACTTTTTTCTAAAACGTCTTATAGCCTCTTGCTCATAGATATGGCGCGTTACACATCGATGATCAAGACTTTACTTAACGCGGCTTGTCAGACTACGTAGGACACCTTAAAACCTTAGGCTCTGATACCAAGTTTGTAACGCCCCGGAAAATGGGTCCCGGAGCATCACACGGTGCTTGATGCTACGAGTAGCCCCAAGCTAACCCTTTGAGCCATTTTCATTCAGTTCAACAAAAATCAACGGGGTTTCCATAAATAACCCTCAAATATCAACAGAGTAATCATCATCCAAGAATAAAATAATTTCATAAAGATAACAAAATAAGACTTATTAGTCAACTCCCAACATCTATACTAGTCTGACAAGCCTCTATGAAAATCAATAAAACCAGTGACCCATTGAGACATGCCCCAACTGACTCATACTCAGTTATCAAATGTAAATAATTCTGTGAAACCAATATTAGACATCACGTCCTCGGAACATGAGGACTCACTACAACAGAGGATGTAGAACAGCGTGCCCAAAGAATCACTGTCGAACCTAGAACTGAGCACTTGAACATACATTCCAAGAAAATGCAGCCTATATCCGAAGATGTGGGTCAGTACCATGGAAAGAAACCGAGTATATGGGGGTGTATGCAGTTGTATAAACATCATCATCATAAATATTTATAAGAAATATGCAGGATGTATGAAAGACTCACATAGCCCGAAGAAAATCATCATAATTATGAGAGGATAAAATAAGTACAATATCACATGTGAGTCATCATATAATTTGTCAATCACTTTCAGTTCATCAAGAATATCAATGCTCATAATGTAAATATCATTTAAATCTTTCGAAAGAATAACTTTCACAATTCCACTTTCAAATCACTTCACTATTCACCATAGACACAAGGAAACACACACACACTGGGAGATCCTATAACCAACATAAACCATATGAGCACATGGAGTCCAACGTACAACCCACGTTAGGGAGAGCCGTCCTATCCTTGCCATTAGAGTAGGACTATTGATATCAAATCCACACAAACTAGTGATCACTATATAAATAAGCTTCAGGCTCACTCCTACTGGGGCACGTAATTCTAGGGAAGTAAGGTCGCTTTATACTTCCCACTCGGTGCTAAAGATTTCTCCCAGACTTAGTTCAGATCATTTCAAAGATAATCCACAACAAAATAATTTTAGTAATATATAAATATACATCGGGAGACATCATGCTTCCCATCTATCAAAATCAACCACGTTGTGGATTTCTTTCACACTCGAGTTCAAAACAACTCCATTAAGACCAAAAGGTCAAATCATTCAAAATATCTCAAATATTCAAAACATCAACGTGCTTATAACATACCTTTTCTCAAAAAAAACATAATTTCCAATGGGGATTCACGACCCAAATATCAAAATCATGATAAATATCGTTCAAGATTCATGCTTTATATCTTCACACATGTAAATTCATCTTTTAAAATCATAAATATCAAGATTTCATAATAATCATCATAAGATAGGGTTCATACTTCAAATTCATAAAAATCAAATAAAAATCATGCCTTTGTAAAGAAAATTACTTTTGGGCACAAGAACAAAAGAGAGTTCTTGTTGAAAACCCCCCACATACCTTGAATGATGAACTTTAGATTGATACTTGTTTTTGAGATGTTAATCATTTCTTTGAATGATGGTTCTTGGAGTTCTTGAACTAGGAACTTGGAATCTTGAATAAATTTGCAGAATTAATGGTGAACTTTGGAGGTTTTTGAAGTTGGATGTAGGAGCTTAGGGTTTTCTTTTTAAGGGAATTTGATGAAATATAACATATAATGCTTCTAATAGGCTTTAATATAGGGTTTGGACGAATTTTGGGTGAGGGGAAATGACCAAAACGCCCCTAAAAATCAAATAATTCTCGAATCTGTCCTTTGGTGGACTGTTTTGATAGTCTGAAGTAGATCAACCATAACATTTTACTTCGATATCTAAATTGGATGAAACCAATTTCATTAGAAAGAGGACTCTCATATATTTCCGTTGATATATAGTATCTCACCCAGATAATTGTGTAAAAGGAGTTATGATCATTTGAAGTTGACCCAAAAATTCACTTTTGATAGGCTGAAGTAGATCGACCATAACTTTTGCTCCGATAGACAAATTAGATGAAACCAATTTCATTGGAAAGAGGACTCGCAGAGATTTTCGTTGATATATAGTAGATCACCCAGATCATTATGTACAAGGAGTTATGATCTTTTAAAATTGGAGCAAAAATACGCCAGGTCTCAATACTTTTTCCTGCACGTTTTACTATTTACTACTATTCATAATTCGATCGAAATGTTCATAACTCGTCGCTCAGGTGTTCGTTTTGGCTGATCCACATATCGTTGGAAAGATTATTCGATACTCTATGAAATGGTGGGTCATAATCTAAGACATTCTACATGAAAAGTTTAAAATTCATTCTATAAGATAGAACCCAACACGTTTACACACAAAATTTCAATGAAAAATTTCCCTGGGTATTACAGTTCAACTTTTATGGTTGTGGAGTTTGTCATATAGATCTTCTCTTCACCTTGATCCGGATAAAATGAAGCAAACAACTCTTTATTGGCACAAATATGGTGGGTGGCATCGAAATCCATCCACCATTCTTGAGGATTTCCTACTAAGTTACATTCAAAAAGCATAACACATAGATCATCCATTTCATTCTTGGATTCATCCATATTTGCTTGATCTTTCTTTTTTCATTGCTTTGGGGAACGATAATTTTTTGACTTGTGGCCAATCCTGCCATAATTAAAGCACTTCTCCTTGTGGCCAATCTTTCCACAATTAAAACACTTCTCCTTGAATTTTTTCTTAGATTGACTGCTTTATTGTCCAACTTTCTTTCGGTTCTTTGAGTTGTTGGGATAGTCTACTTCAATGTTAGCTCCATTCAATACAAAATTTCCTTTATACATTCTCTCTGTGGCTTTGTTAGCTTCCTCAATGCGTAACCACACAATGAGGTCTTCGACTGTCATCTCTTTTTGCTTTTGTTAAAAGTAATTTTTGAAATCCTTCCACAAAGGTGGCAATTTCTCTATTATTGCAGCAATTTGAAATGTCTCGTTCAAAACCAAACCTACAATAAAGTTCATGTGAACATTAAGAACCTTTTTAATATGTTCAAATAAGTTATTCACTAAATTCATACCTTCAGCAAGGAGATCGTGGATAATGACTTGCAATTTCAGTACTTGAGATACGACAGTCTTACTGTCAATCATTGAGTACTCAAAGAATCTTGCAACAAAGAACTTCTAAGTTCCAACATCCTTAGTCTTATATTTCTTTTCCGAATCATTCCATAACTCTCTTGATGTCTTTATTCCTGTATAAACGATGTATAAATCATCTTGGAGGCCACTTAAGATATAAGTTCTACATAGGAAATTAGAATGTTTCCATGCCTCTATTACAACTAACCGTTCCTTGTCCAAAGTTTCTTTGGAAATTTCTGGAGCATCTTAAGATATAAATCTTTGAAGACACAAGGTTGTCAGATAGAAGAATATCTTCTGTTGCCACTGCTTAAAATCTATTCCAAAAAATTTTCTAGGCTTTTCCGCTAGTGCCACAGCGGGTGACGCAGTTGTACGACTGGTTGTAGCAACATTCGTTGCTGCCAAACTTGTCACACCTTCAGTTACATGACCATTAGTAGTCATCTTTTCCTGTCACAAAAAGACAGTCAACTTTAGTATATCAAAATATTAATTACAATTTTATAGTAACTTTAAACACTACTTGTTTCTAGTTTAATGATGAAGTTTTTATGTCTTCCAATCGTTAACCAAATGACCTTCAACTTATGATAAAGTTTTGATTTCTTCAAATCACTTGTTATGTTCAAACAAAGTAGAAACCATAAATCTTCAATCTCTAGAAACCAAACAATATAGATTACGAAATTAATTTCTTAAGATTTTTGCTTAGGGTATACAATCTGTATGTTTGCACAAACACTTTTACTTTTGTTCAAGACAATTTCATGAACACTTATAAAGTTTTTAACATCTTCAACACAGGTTCATCAAGAACTATCAACGAAGTATGTTATTTAAAAGAAACAAGATTAAGAAGAAAATAGAACCAAGTCCTCCGATTTCATGGAGTATCCTTAAGGAATTAATTCCCCTCAAGTACTCGAGGTTGTGGAATTTTTCCTCCTAGGATAAAATGGCTCACAATCAGAATATAGAGGTACCTTAAAACTTCTGATCCTTTGAATACACTCAACGGTAAATGATCACACAACATTTTTTAGAAGTAGAAGAGTGTTTTTCAATGCAGAAAAATTTGTACTACCTAAAGAAAAAAGTTCAGGTATTTATAGACATCAAATACCCCTTAGGAAAGGAAGCAATGGTTCATGAAATGGTGTATCACTTCAGAATAGTCATGTTTGTCCATTATGAAACAGTAAGTCTTTTCTGAATAGTCAAATCCGACCGAGCAGTCACTACTTTTTCAAACAATGTGTCTTTTCATCGAAGGGTTGTGTCCCTTTCGAGTTGCGTTTCTGTATGCTTCTGCATGACCTATGGAGAAAAATTATTTTTGTTTTCCTTTGAATTTTTGGATCACTTATTTATCCAAGTTTCAAATAAACTTTGTCTAAAAATTAATGTCATTGTTCCAAAGCCAAAGCCAAAGACAACGACGTGAAGTACCTCTTGGTTCTTGCCTCACTATCCTCTTGAAGGAGTGTTACTCAATAAAAAAATATTAAAGTTAATTTCTCCCACCAATATGGGAGAAGTATATTTTCCTTATATGAGTACACTTTCCCTCCAAGACTTTTTCTCCAATTTCCATTCTCACCAATTGAACCCAACAATATAAACTTTAATTTAGCTCGACGAAGGACACAAAAGAAAAGGATGTAGACATATTATTAAACTCTTTGTGAATGCATGTCATACTTACACAAAGGATACAAAACTATAGAGTATTAGATATCCTTCTATTTACGAGAACACTTTAAATATTGTTTAAAATTTACAATTTACAAATTGCATCTATATTTCATGAAATTGATTTATCAACCTCTGATAACTTGTTTGAATATTTCTTTCACTGTTAATATTACAAAACACTCGTATAACTTTTGACCTCTAACTTTGTATGCCTACTTATAATTTAATAAAAGAAAATAATTCAACAAACATATACACAAAAAATTTAATTTTTTCACCTCAAAAGGATCAGTTACTCATGTCAAGAATCGAAGCTAATAAACAATATAATATGTAATTGCAAAAACTTATAGTCAAAATAACTTATGGTTGAAATTTCAAATGGCCAACGATAAAAGAGTTACTCAAATTATGAAAAACAATTGACTTATATATTATTGTCCTAGTAGAGCCAATTTAAATACTTTAACAATATTTTAAAGATTATTTGAATTTAAGAAACACATGCAACCCACTGCGTTACTAATAAAAGAAAATAGATATCAAAATTTCATATTTTCAACAATCTTTGACTGACACTCATCATTTCAGTATTAAAAAGCAGGAAATAAGATCAAAATGTCAAAAAGTAAAAGTGATAAAAAGGCAAAAAAGAGAGAAAAATTTGAGGAAATAGATAAATAGAAATCATGGCTCAAGAGAGATGCCAATATTTTCACTTTTGTTTATTAATGTCTTACTTTCCTCATTAGTTGACCTTTCCCGATGATTTTCGGACACGATATTTAGTGATAACTTTGATCTAATACATAAATTATTAAATAATTTTGATGCTCCCTCCCTTCTCTTTCAGTCATGGCATTTTACTTCTCTAACGTTAAACTCCATAAACTTTGATCAACATTTTGATTCCTGTGTAAATTAACAATTCAAAAAAAAATTAGACCTTAAATCATGAAAATTAAAACAAATCTTATCAAGATGTAAATAACAATGATATTGATAAAAGAAATTCTTTGTTTACCTCTTCATATAAAACAACCTCATACTCGTTAACCATTTATAAATTGGTGTCCCCGGTAACATATGCACACGTTAAAACCAAAGATAAAATTTAAAGTAAAAAACAAAAGAGAGGGAAAGACGGAAAGGAGATAAAAGAGAGGAGAAAAACTCATCATGAGACCCAATAGAAAGGGATATAAAAAGATACATATATATAATGCTGAGACAAAGAGTATGGGCAACTGATAAATGAAACGGCCACTTAATATCAGTGATCAAGCATAATAAAAAACTGATTTAGGCTAATTAATTATATCAGTAAATCTTGATACTAAGTGGGGAGAAGCAATGGTATAAGTTTAATTAATCCGATTATTGCAAGTACCTGACAACCTTTACTAATGAATATTTAATCTATAAGGCTTTTTAAATTTAACTAGTCAAGTGTACGTGCTCCGCACGTGTATATCATGTTAGTCAATTATATATATATATATATATATATGTTATTTTGATTGTTGTATATATATAACTATACTTTAAAAATAATGAACAAAAAAAAATTACAGCAAAAAAATACTCTTAAATGTACGTAGATGAAATTATTTTTGAATACACAAAAATTTGCACAAGTAAGAAAGAAAGGTGCGGGATTAAAACTTGGTCAAGTTCATATCATACTATAACTCAACTCAAATAAGAAATGCCAAATTGTTGAATTCATCAATAATATATAAAAGTATAGTGTTAGCCGGTCAAAAGCTCATAATGCTATACAATAATTTACGTCTCTTAAACTATCTAATAATTCACATGTCACTTTCATAGCTTTAATATCTTATCTCCTTGTCTCCTGCCTTTATTTTTTCATTGGTCCGTCCTTCTTTATGTTGCTTTCTATCTTCCAGCTGACTTCTTTTCTTCCTTATCTTCTTGGTTGATTTTTGTCTTTATCTTTCATTCTAGTTGGACTTCTGGTATAATATTATCTTCTCCGTTACATCTCAAACATTGATGATCTGGATATTTATGTCCTATTATTTTGCAATATCTTATCAATAATTCTTCTGAAATAAATTACTTCTTAATTGCTCTCGTAGTTGGCTATCTTTCTAGATTGAGTAATGTCATTATCCATTTTTGAACTTCTTCCATATCTGACTGTCGTAGCCTCCTTGAATTTGAATAGATCATTAGCTGGTCTCGCAAATAATAAATCCATATAGGGTTTCCATTGAGATAATTATTTGCTAGCTCTTGAATAATCGTAGATATTTCAATAATTCATTCATTTGCATAGAAATCTGGTATTTCTACCTTAGGTATTTCTAGATGTTGTCCAATATCTTCTGGTATAATCATATCTCTAGTTAATCCAATTTTTACAACTTGTATAACTGGTTTAATTTCGCCATAGAATATCTCTGCTGGGGCAGTATAAAACTTTATAAAAAATAGGTTTCCTTTGGTTATTTTTTTGTAGGTCAAAAATGCTCTATATATTTCACGTATAGCTGATAATTCATTTCCATCTTAGGTATACACGGTATTAAGTAGTTCGTAACTAAAACAAGTTCTAACTAGGTTTGGATTGGTTTTTGGTAGTGCAATTAACTTGTTGTATCCTTGTAGTTTTTGGGTTATATAGTCTGTGTTCGGTTCTTGGATATTTATAGCTCTGGGTTTAAGATTTAGGTAAGTTTGTATTTTGTGGATATTTTCTATGTATGCTCGGGTTATATGGTTATAGGCTTTTTTGTCTTGGTTTAAACTTTCTCAATATGTGATAGTTTGTGGAGGTATGAATAAAGGGTCTTTTGGTATTTTTGGTATAAATGGTTTGTCAAATATCTTGTTCAGATTTAGTCCATGTCTACTAACTCCTTTGCTTGTACCTGCAGACATAGATTGATAAAGATTATGGATTTTATAGACTGTCCCAAAGTTTCCTTTTAGCTCTGGATTTTTGATGTCTTCCGATCGACATAGCTCTGCATTTTTATAGTCATGCGGCTGACTTGTAGCTTTAGACTTCAGTTTACCTTCATTAGTCTTTAGCTTTTCTACCTCATTGCCCATACTGTTCACTTTCATTGAAAGCGTAGTTAGGGTTTTGAGTATTTCTTCTAGTGTATCATTTTCTATTATATCAATCTGTGTAGCTTGGTCTTGATATGTAATCTGCAATAACATTCTTGTTAGTATTAATTATTCCAACTGTAAATATAAAGTTCAATATATTTAATACCAATCTCTGTATTTCTTTTGTTGTAACTAAATTTTATATTTTCTTAGTTAACCACCATCGTACCTGTGTATTATCTGTTCGTACAATAAATTTGTTATATTCAATATATGGTTCAAATGCTAATAAACACTTATATAATGAACATACTTCTTTCCTATTTATTTTCCATTTTATTTCTGTTTCATTAAATGTTCCTGAATAATATCTATAATGATGTTCTATTTTTTCATTTTCATACCTGTATTTGAGTACTCCTCCATATCTATGCTCACTTGCATCTGCTTCTACTATATATATATATATATATAATTTTTATTTTCATCTGGGAATTATAATTTTGGTAGTTTTTTACAAAGTGTCTTTATTTTTTGCACTTATTTTTTATTCTCTTCACTATAATTATACTCTACATCATTTTTTAAATTTCTTTTGTAATAGTTTTAAATTCTCTGCTTTGGTATATATTCTCTTAACTGGTTTACTAATCCTAAAAATGATTGTAACTTCTTTTTTATATCTAATCCTTCTTTTGAATTTATTATTTTTTGTACTATATACTGTTGCATTCTTACTCCATTTTTATCTATTTGTATTCCTAAGAATTCTATCTGGGTTTTCATTATTTCTGCCTTTTTCCCCCTTAGGCTTATTCCTGAATTTTTTATTAGATTTGTAAATTGTTCTAATAACTTTAGGTGTTCATCTTTAGTTTTTGAATATAATAATATATCATCTGTATACACTATATAGTTAGGTAGTTGTTTAAAATAATTATCCATAAAATGTTGATACCTTCTTGGTGCATTTTTATATCCAAATGGTAACACACTCCATTCATAAAATCCTTGTGGTATTGTGAATGTAGTTAGCTTTTTAGATTCTTCTTCTAGTTTTAAATGGTAAAATCCTAATTTACAATCTAATTTGCTAAAATAATTATATCCTTGTATTTGTCTTATTTTTAGTATTTTGTTTGGTATTGGGTAATTATATGTTATAGTTTTTGCATTTAAATTCCTATAGTCAATAACCATTCTATTTTTTTCCTCTTTTTCGTTCACTATGTTTATTTACTATAAATGTTGGGCTAGTGTGTTTGCTATTACTTTTTTTTTGTATATATTGTTTTTCTAATAGTTCATTTATATGCATTTCAAATTCTTTTAGATCGTGAAAATTATACGTTAGTGGTTTTTGAGTTATTATACTATCTTTATTTATTAGCTCAATGTTTACAGCAGTTTTATGTTTTTCCCATCCTTTTAATGGATCTTCACTATATAGTTGTTTTAATTTATTTTTGATTATTTCTACTTTATCTATTGAAAATATGGTCATTTCTTCCTTATTTATAGAGAATATAATTAATTCTATCGTGTCTTCAGTAGTTTTTATATTTTCTAATTTTTGTGTAATTTTTTTACTTCCTTTTATCCAATCTGTTTTCTTTCTTATTTTATTAGTAACTCCTTTTGCTCTTACCTTTTGTTTGCATGGTGTTGTAAACCACCAGTGTGTTTTAGTTATTATGTGTGGATATAGTTTATCTAAAAATGAAATTCCTAAAAGCATATCTTTTGATGTTAGTTCGTAATTATAAATTTCTTTTATTATTAATATTTTATCCATATTTGTATTTTTACATTTCTAGATTTATAAGTAATTAGACTCCCTTCATTATTAAATCTTTTAACTACTATTGGTGTTATTAACTTATCCCATTTACTTTCTGGTAAACAGTTATATCTACATAAATTGGCTTCTGCTCCTGTATCTATCATTGGCGTATAATATCTATTATAATATCCTTCTACTATTATCTTCATGAGTACATATATTTTCATGTTAAAGCTCTTTTTATTAACAATTTTTCTTTATTATACGTTATGGTTAATTGGGTATGTTCTATATTGTATGGTTTTACTTGTTCCAACCATTTTATTCCTAATATTATATCTGCTTTTTGTGTTTCTTCTTTTACTTCAAATTCAATTTTTATCTTTCTGACTCCTATTATAATTTCTTTTTCAATCGTATTTTTAATAATTATTAGGTTTCTTGGCAAATCTGGACATTTATTATTATTTGTTTTAATTTCTTCAGTTTCTACTAAGTATTTCATTATATAATTATCTTCCTTTCCTGTATTTATTAGTATTAAATATTCTTTTTCATCTATTGTTCCTATTATATAATATTGAGTTAGGTTAGGTTTTGGAGTTATCTCATATGCTATTCTTTTTTATGGTTCTGTTTTTTCACAAGATAGTCCTCTTGGTGTTCCTATTCTTTCATGTACTATTTTCAAATCTTCTTCTATATCTATATTTTGGTAGCTATAATCATTATTATCTATGATTTCTACAAATTGCTCAAAAAGGCTTTCTATTTGTATTTTGTTTATTTTATTTTTTCCAGTTATTTTATGCTTTGTTGTTAATACATATAAATTTTTACATCTTGCTTTAAATATTTTACTTCCTGGGGTTAATTCTATTCCTGATATTTTCCAATATAGTACTAATGACTTATCTATATTTTAATCTGTTATTGGTACTGAATAATTTGCACTTATTATAAATTTAAATTTTTGGTATATTAGATTCCCTCTTATAACACTTATTATGCTTTTTTCTATAGGTTTTACGATCCTATCATCTGCTAAATATAGTTCTATTGGTGTATCTATTCATTCTCTAAAACATGCTTTTATTAATATTTCTGTTCTTCCAAGATGTACATATTTTATTGGGTCTTTACTTTTTGTATCTTGTATTTCTTTATTAACTATTCTTTTTATTACTAGTGATATACTAGTTTTTCCTTTCGCGTATCTACAATCTATTAAATGTTCTTTTTGGCTTACTACGTAGTATTCTTCTTTCCGTCTATTAAATATATTCCTTATTGTTGGTATTTTAAATATTTTTTCTACACTTAAGTCTAATTCTTTTCCTTTTATTTCTTCAAATATATTACTATCAAATATAATTTTTTGGTCTTCTTCTTCATTTAAATATTCTTCCTTTTTTATTGTTTGTGTACTTTCTTCAGTCATTTAATTCATCTAATTCGCTATCTATTTCGTTATCTGTTTCATTTTTTGAGATTTCATATATACTATCTTCACTTTCTAATTCATAATATATATAATCTATTTGCATATATTCTTTATTTTCTATCTTTATTTTTGATATTTGTTTCTTTTTTGGATCTTTGGGTACTTTACAATCTTTAGCTAGGTGTCTAATTTTCCACAATTATAACATTTACATTCTCTTATAGATTTCTTCTTTCTATATGGTCTTTTATGTTTATAGTCTTTTACGTAATATTTTTTTCTTGGGATTTCTTCTTTCTATATGGGATTTCTTATATTTCTTATATCTTTTTCTTTTCTTGTAGTATTTTTCTTCACATCCAAATTGGGGTGCTATTTTATCTTTGCAACATGCTAAATTCTTTATTAATGTTTTTCCATTTTAAATTCTTCCTTGTATTTTTCACATATATTCCTATACCATTCCTATGTCTTATAGATTTAGGGATGGGCTTTTTTTATGGTTAAACTCTCCAATCCGAAAAGTCAATCTTCAATTCTCCATGGCAGACCTTGGTTCATAGCCGGATGCTTTATCTCAGTCAGGAAGTGGGAACCTAATTTTGTGCCAAGTAAGTCAAAAGTGGACTCAACAGCCATATGGATCAGGTTACCCCATCTTCCTACAAAGATATACAACACCTCCATCCTTCAATGGATAGGCAAGAAAATAGGCCTACTGTTGAAGGTTGATGCATGCACTTCAGCAGCGCTAACGGGTAGATACGCCAGAATTTGTGTCCAAATTCCCCTAGACATACCAGTAGAAGCCTCAATATCCATCAACCATTACACTCAAACCCTTCTTTATGAAGGAGAGGGTTTTCTATGCAAAAACTACGGACACCTAGGCCACACAGAAACCATCTGCTCATACAAGCTTCGAACAAAGAAATATGAGAACAATGAGAATGTATCATTATCTCGAACCACCACCAGTGGATTAGAGGATACTATGATGCTGGGAGACAACACACAGGATTGGTAGACTGTCTATTTTACCAAAAATAAGAAATTGGAGCAACGAAACTAATAAACACGCACCAAGGAAACACCCATTATCAAGGTTCAAACCTTCAATGTGGTGTCAGGTAAGTTCCTAAATCCTAACATGCCAGAGGTGGCGCCGGAGAAGTCCCTTCTATCTTCATCTGAGATCTCACCCTCTGGGTCGACCCAAGGTGAATCTTCAAAGTCTACTGGGGACAGATCCCCTAGTAGAACTACTAATGGGCCCAAAAATGATAAAGTCCATATAATGAATACTGTAGGTGGCCAAGCAAAAGTTTCTACAGGCCAGAGGCCCAACACCCTTATTTCTTATGGGCCTCAAGAAAAGACCCAAATGGGTTCTAAGAAACCCGACTCCTCTACCCAAAATCCCTTTTCTTCTACAAATAATTCTCATTCCTTACTAATGGGAATTAAAATGAAAGAGGCCTCCTAATATGGGGCAACTCTGAAACAAATGGACTTAGGCAATCATGAGACTACAATCACGATGGCGGAAAACTCTTCCACTTCCCGCAGTGATGTGATTGAGAATGTCCTAAGCCTAGACAAAGCATTTAATGCTGGTGGTGTTTCCCATAGGAAAACCTCTCAGCTGCCTTCTTCCAACTCTTCTCACTCTTTATATCTTGAAGAAAACCTGACTGAGCTTTCTCAAGAAAGCAAACATGGACTCTCCAAGATCCAACCAAATCATATTCACTACAGCCCCCTATCCCCCAACCATCAACCAACCTCTTGGTTGGATATTTGCCTGTCTAACCAAACTGTACCTCTACACCTGGAATAAGAAAGGAGACAAGTGACCATTCTCATCTAGGACCCTCAGTACCTAGCTCAACTGGCTATGGTGAGCTTGAACCAAGGACTACAGATATACGGGTCCAATATATGGATGGCCACCCTATTTCAGGTGATCAAATTACCATACCAGTAGAAACTGAGTACGGAATCACTAGCCAGCATCATGAATCAACTCAGTCTAGGACTCCCCTTCTTTCTACCTCACAACCCAGTACTGATGCTTCTGGGATAAGCTTTTGCACCTCTCACTGAGGAGCACCATGTTTCTCTCAGTCAAGCTCTATCACCATCCTTGCCTCCCACCACTGGATAGGGTAGAGAGGTTGAATGCTCTAGAAGACGTGAGAGCAAGAAATAAGGACATAGAGGAGTTCCTATCGTAACTCAGGGTGCCAAGAATAGAAATTCTCAATCTGTTAGAGCCTCTAAATCTAGAGTTCACAGAGTCAGTCTAGTAGATAGTGATCATCCTAATTTCCTTTGGGGTAGAAGGTCTAGGCATAAGAATAAATATAACAAACCCTATGAGAAAAGACTCTCAAGGTTATGCTAACCTCCTTCAGTAGGAAAAGGAAGGCCTTCTCCTTGACATCCACCCCTAACCCCAAAGGGAAAGACAAGGTGACTACAGCAGAACCTCTTTACCCCCTATACTCAAAGATGAAGAACTGCATTGTGTGGAATGCTAGGGGGGCTAAGAATGCTGAATTTAAGAAGCATTACAAAGCCATGGTTAATGTTTACCAACCATGCATCCTTACTTTACTAAAAACCTAGATGACTGATCACCAAGACCTTTGTGAGGAGTTGGGCTTCCACAATCACATTCAATCTGAGGCTAATAATAATTCGAGGGGGGGGGAGGTTGTTATCATGTGGAGAAAGGATTCCATCTCTATCACCTCTATCTCCATCTCTTCTTAGGCTATTAATGCCAAGGTTAAAGGTAATTCCCCTCCTTCTTCTTGGTTTATTAGTATAATGTATGCTAGTGTTGACTTTCAATCCAGGGTTAATCTCTGGGGCCAGCTCTTTTCTTTCTCTGATAACTATATTTCCCCTAAGGGTAAGAGCTGGCTAGTAGGGGAAGACATTAATGAAGTCCTTAGGGCCTCTGAAAAGTTTGGAGGTTCCAAGATAAACCCTAATAGGTCTAACCTTTTTATGAATTATATAAATTATTACAATCTTATTGGCTTAGGCTTCAGGGGTAGCAATACATTTGGTCCAACATGATATATAGGAATAGACGGTCTGATCCTTGAAAGACTGGATAGATGCCTTGCTAATGATCTTTGGGTTCATTTATATCCTGAGGCCCCTATAACACACCTTCCTAGAACCTACTCTGATTATTTCTATCTTCTTCTTAATTTAGGCTCTACTCCTACTAACTAGATTAAGACTTTCAGGGTGGAATCTACGTGGCTTAGTCATCAAGAATTCCCCAACCTGATCAAAGAGTCATTCCTTAATTGTCTTTGTATCACAGTGGCAACCTCAGATTTTGACGAAAAGGCCAGGGATTGGAACAGACCCATCTTTGGAAACATCTTCAATAAGAAAAATAACTTGCTTGCAAGGTTAGCTGGCATCCAAAATTCTCCTAACTACCCCACTAGTACCTTTCTTCACAAGCTAGAAAAAATTCTTCTGCAAGAGTTCAACCATATTCTCACCCTGGAGACTGAACTCTGGAAGCTCAAATCTAGAATTTCCTAGATTCTGGAAAAAGACTCTAACAATAGGCTCTTTCATACTTTCACCCTCAATAGGAGGAGAAGAAATAGAGTCAATTCCCTCATAGATGACAGTGGCACTTGGCATTATCTTCAAAAGGATATTGCTAACATTGTCTCTACTCACTATGCCAACCTCTACACCTATGAGCACTCCTTAGGGTATCTTGCTACCCAACTTAACCCCTCCACCTTGGGATCCATCATCTTCCTCAACCATGACCTCTTACAAGCTATCCCTTTCTTGGAGGAAGTTAAAAGAACTATCTTCTCCTTCAAGACCAATAAAGCCCCTGGGCCTGATGGCTTACATTCCTTTATGTATCAAAAATTTTAGGACATTATGCCCCCAGTTATATTTTGCCAGGAGACTTTCACCTCCTACTATATAGACCTTAGAGTCAACTCCATATATCTATGCCTCATTCCTAAATGTAGGAATGCCACCTCCCCCAAAAACTTTAGACTCATGGGCCTTTGTAATACCCAGTATAAAATCATCACCAAAATCATAACCACCAGGATGAAGCCTATTCTTTCAAGAACCATTGGCCCCAGTCAAGCAAGCTTCATGGATAAAAAGAGGGCCTCTGATAATGCCATCATTTCCCAGGAATATGTTAGCCACTTCTCCAAGATGAAGGGTAAGAGGGCTAACATGATCTTAAAAATTAACCTTGAGAAAGCCTTTGATAGACTTGAGTGGTCTTTTATTAGACAGGCCCTAGCTTTCTTTAACTTTCCTCATAACCTTATAAAACTCATCCTCTTCTGTATCTCTACTTTCTCCATCTCTGTCCTGGTTAATAGTGGGAAGACTCCCAGCTTTAACCCCTCAAGGGCTATTAGACAAGGGGACCCTATGTATCCCTACCTTTTCATCCTCTGTATGGAGCTTTTTTCTAGGAGAATCAACTATGAAGTTGATACCCTCCATTGGACACCTATATCTATCTATAGTACAAGCCCCCCTGTATCCCATCTCTTCTTTGCAGATGACCTTACTCTTTTTGCTAAAGCTGATCCTAAAAATTATCATACCATTAACAGGATCCTCCATAGCTTTAGTTCCCATTTTGGACAAAGAATTAACTTTGCTAAATCTAAAGTCATCTTCTTAGTAAATTATAAGCCCAAGGACCAGGAAAACCTCTCTTCTATCCTAGGAATCCATCCCTCTACCCACTTTAGTAAATATCTGGGTTTCCCCATGTTTCATAAGAAGCCTGAGAAGGGAGACTTCCAATTCATCATTGATAATTTGAAAAACAAACTAGCTGGGTGGAAAACCAAATTCCTTAACATGGCTGGTAGGGTAACCCTAGCCAAGTCCTCCTTAGCTAGCATTCCTAATCATATTATGCAATATATCCACCTTTCTAGTAGCATTCATAAGCTAATTGATAGAATCTAAAGGAACTTCATCTGGGACACCACTGATGTTAAAAAGAAAATGAACCTCCTTAGGTGGGACAATCACCCTCCCTAAAAGAGATGGTGGGCTTGGCATGCAAAGGGCTGCCATAAAAAATAAAGCTCTCCTTTGTAGCTTAGGTTGGAGAATGTACTCTAACCCCACATCCCTTTGGGCCAACACCCTCCTATCTAAGTATGGGACTAGGAAAATAGGCAGTAGTAAGGACTCTAGGATTTGGCATAAATCAACAACTGTTGGAGTCTTTCCAAAAGATACCTTATTTTGCGCCATTAAGGATAGAACCAAAGTTAAAGCTTGGGAGGATAGATGGATCCATGGAATGTCTCCTCTCTCTTCTATTATCCAAGGGCCTAAAGCCAACCCTTCTAATCCTACTATGATCAAAGATATCCAGAGGGAATGAAGATAGAACTTCACTCCTTTATCTTTTAAATTCTCTCTTAATATTATCTATAACACCCAAAATGTTTTCCTTCAGAGCACCCACCTCAGTCAAAACACCCCTCTTTAGAGACTTACTAGGGATGGAACCTTTTTAGGTAAAAGTGCCTACCATCACATTATCAACATGAAAAAGCATCCCCTCAGAAGTTATATCTCCTCCATTTGGATCTGGCATCTTAGAGTACCCAAAAAGATCAAGACCTTTGTATGGCTCATGCACCACAACAGCCTTCCCACTCGATTCACTCTTTCCAAAATGGGATTGAATATTACCACTTTTTGTCACTGCTACAATGCTGATCAGGAAAACCAACACCACATATTCTTTGGATGCAACCTTGCCAAAACCTTTTGGCAGAACCTTATTCAAAAATACAAAGGGAATATACATCTCCATATTTCTATGTTTAACATTAGTAACTAGTCCACTACTTGGAAAATCCTAAACACTAATAGCTTTTAGCTCAACACTCCTTGGGGTACCCTTCTTCCCTTCTGTTTATGGCATCTTTAGAAAACTAAAAATGCCAACAACTTCTAAAATACTAACTCTCACCCTTGATTCCGCATACCTCATGCTAAAGTTGTAGAATATCACCACTTGGGGAATGCTAAAGAACCCTCTCCCAAAACAAACATCACTATCAATTGGTCCTTCCACCTCTAAACCTTTTAAGCTTAATATTGTTGGGTTTTGTATTGGGGGGGTCATCAAAGATGGCAGAGAGGATTGGATAATAGGTTTTAGCAAAATCTTTACCTATTTCACCAATAAACTCATGGAAATTTTGGCCCTGAAAGAGGGTCTCAAACTAGCCTTTGATCAGAATCTTAAACCTTTAGAAGTTTGTACTGATTCTATAGAGGTACCATGATGCATCATGGCAATTTACTTTATGATTCAGTTTTCTATGAATGCAGATCTCTACTAAGGAGCTTGGGGAACCCTCTAGTTAACCACACCTACCAGGAGCAGAATAGGGTAGCGGATTGGATGGAAAATCAAGGCTCGAAGATAGACCTTTTTGATAGGCTACATGTTTTTGCAACTCCACCTACTAGTGTAGGAGTAGTTTTTTGGGAAGACTTTAATGGGAAATCCTTCTCCCGAGTTGTATCTAGTAATGGGAATGACAATCCCAACTGTTATGTATTTATGCCTGACTAGACCTTGCCCTATAAAAACTCATCACCCTTTATTTAATGCACTTCTATTCTACCAAAAAAAAGGTAAAGACCCCATCCAAAAAAAAACTAACTAACTATAATGTTAAAATACGTAAGGAAATAATAAAATAAGTAAAAGACTCCCCACCCCCTCAAAAAAATCTAACTAACTAATGTCCACATCAATAGCACACATCCTTGTTAAAATAGATAAGGAAAATTAATTGGGGATGTTTCAAAAATAGCAACATTTTGTTATAAAACCCACCTTCCATAGCCACATTTTACATAATTACCATTTATAGCCACAGTATTCAATTTATGCCTACTGTATTCAGTTTTACAAATACTATGTATTCATATAAAATATGAATACAGTCGTGTCAAAAGTGGAGATCACATTTTTTCCGTTGAACTGAGTATCTCTTTCCTAATTAAACACGATTCTCTCAAAGGTAATAATTGTGTTATCCATTTTTATCAACAAATAGAGCTAAATTCATACCTAAACAAAATGAAAAATTCCAAAAAAAAAATTGATTGATCCTTATTCTTCGAAACGTACACATGTATGTCATAATGTATTTTCTTATTTTTTTTCATGTTTGAAACAAATACTGAAGAATTCAAAATCATCAAAATCCCTAAAATTTTGATTGATCCTTCTTCTTCAGAAAATATTTTGCATGTCATAATGTAGTTTTTCACTGTTCTATTCTTTGAGTTTGAAACAAATACTGAGAAATTCAAAATTTCCAAAATTTTGATGGATCCTTCTTTTTCAAAACAAATATTGTATGTCGTAATGTAATTTTTTTCACTATTATGTACTTTGAGTTTGAAATGAATACAAAGAAATTTAAAATCATCAAAATTTTGATTCATTCTTCTTCTTCAGAACAAATATTTTATGTCGTAATATTATCTTTTCACTGTCCTGTACTTCGAGTCTGAAACAAATACTCAAAAATTTAAAATCATCAAAATCTCCAAAATTTTGGTTGATCCTCCTTCGAAGCAAATATAAAATGTTGTAATGTAGTTTTATTCACTGTTATACGAGCTTGAAACAAATACATAATAATTTAAAATCATCAAAATATTGAAAATTTTGATTGATCCTTGGAAACAAATATGGTATGTCGTAATGTAGTTCTTAATCCATTCCTCGACTTTGAAACAAATACACTAGATTAAATCATATGATTCCATGAATTATAGTTTTGTGTATAATTATTTGTACTGCTTTTAGAGTTTTTAATTGATCAATACTTTAACTTCAATGACTGTATTCAATTATGAATTGTTATCAATATCTGAATTATCAAATTAACTTTGTAATATACTACTGTATTCACTTTGTATATCTGAATTATTGAATTAGCTTTGTAATATACTACTGTATTCACTTTGTATGTCTGAATTATCGAATTACTTGTAATATAATACTGTATTCACTTTGTATGTCTGAATTATCAAATTAGCTTTTTAATATGCTATTGTATTCACTTTGTATGTCTGAGTTATCAAATTAACTTTGCACTATACTACTGTATTCACTTTGTATATCTGAATTATTGAATTAAATTTGTAATATACTACTGTATTCACTTTATATGTCTAAATTATCAAATTAACTTTGTAATATACTACTGTATTCACTTTGTATGTCTGAATTATCGAATTAACTTTGTAATATACTACTGTATTCACTTTGTGCTACTGTATTTCTGACTTTTAACAGTTGCATCAATGGTTACTGTATCAAAATTGCAAGCATAATGATCATGATTTGGTATTTTGGAAAGTGGACTGAAGACAATAAATACGATGATTATGAGACTGAAGGAATAGTCTTAAATGAATATGTATCTCACAGAGACTTGGTTAAGTTAATTGGTAGCCAGCTGATGATAAACTTAAGAGTGAAAACCGTGAAGACTAAATACAGTGTTGAGGGTGCCAATAAACCAATAGAGATACACAATGATATGGGAGTCAAGGTGTATGTTCAATTGAAGAAATTAAATAATGTGTTTGCCAAGTATTCTCTATGTGTTAATTTTTCTGATAATGAAATCAGTAAGGATGTACCAGTAGAAAATCTTATTGGAAATAAAGTTATGTCTACAAAGAATTGTGAAATTGATACAACAACTTCAATTAATCCATTTTAAATGATGATGACAGACTATGGCAAGCCAATAATAGTGCAAAATTTCACTGTTGATACTAATAAAAAAGAAGTAATTGTTGGCCAAATATACAAAGACAAGGCTACACTTCAGGCTGTAATGCATAAATATTTGATTAATCACCGATTTGCTACCAAAGTACCTAGGTCTAATTCCAGCAGGTATGTTTATTCTTTATACATTGATTTCACTGAATGTTATTACTATCATAATGTATACAGTTTTGTAATGGCTTGTACATTCACTATATATGTTATATGCAGCTATTGGCTTAAATGTAAATATAGAGAATACAAGTGGTTTTTTAAGTCGTCAATCATAAATGATTCTAAACTGTTTGTAGTTCGGACTTTTGTAAGAGAACATACATGTTCACTGAAGGACAAGATCTATAAAGACTTTCATGCTACTAGAAAATTGATAGCAAGGATTATTAAACCAAAAATAGCCAATTTAAAGAGAAAATATACACCAACTAATATTAGAGATGATAAAAAGGAAGTCATTGGACTAGATGTTACATACATGGTGGCTTGGCGTGCTAAGGAGAAGGCAATAGATTCTATAATGGGGAAACCAGCTCAATCTTACCAGAAGTTACCTGCATACTTATACATCATGGAAAAAACTTACCCTGGATCACATATTCGAATGAAGAAAACACCTAAAAATTGATTTCTATATCTGTTTATATCTATTTATTCTTTTATCAAGGGATTTGAGCATTGTAGACCAATCATTATAGTTGATAGAAGCTAACTCAAATCAACATACATAGGGACATTTGTCTATGCTAGTACTTTAGATGGTGCAGGTAAGTATACTACATTATTTAAATAAAAACTTAGAGATTATTTTGACATCTATCATGTATTTGTATTTATATTTTTGTATAGGTAACATATTTCCATTAGCATACGAAGTGATTCATTCAGAAAATGATGCTTCATGGACTTGTTTTTTTGGGCAATTTAAGGAAGCTTATGGTCATAGGCGCGAGATGTGTATTGTTTCTGATAGAAATGAGAGTATCATAAAAGCTGTTTCCAAAGTGTACCCTGATGTAACACATTATGCATGTATATGGCACTTATAAAAAAATGTACATCAAAGATACAGGAAGTCACATGACCAGTTAATCAAGGTGTACTATACCATGGCTAAAACATACAGACAGTCTGATTTTATTCAAAATATAGATGTGAGAGTTAAGGAATATTTGGAGTTGGCAGGATATGACAAGTGGTCAAGGGTGTATGCGCCTGTTCATAGAGGATGGACAATGACATCAAATATTGCAAAGTCTATTAATTCAGAACTAGTAATAGCAAGAGAGAAGCCAATTTATAATTTTCTTGAAGAAGTGAGAAAGATGTTTGGGCGATGGAATTGCACTAATAGGCAAAATACTTCCTTCACATCCATAATACTTGGCATAAAATTTTAGGGGATTCCTACAATGAATGATTCCCTATCAGCACGTATGATGGTATGTTAGGATACATATGTATTTAATCTATAGTATTCCAGATTTAGATTTGAGCTGTATTTATGTATTCATTGCAGGTAACACTGTCAACAAACTACCTATATGCAGTAAATGACAAAGAAAACACCTATACTGTCTGCCTTGAAAACAAAAAATATAGTTGTAGACAGTTTCAATATGATGAAATACCATTCCCATATGCTTTGGCTATTTTAAACAAGAGGAAATTCAAACCAGGTCCATATTGCTCATATTATTACAAGCCAAAAATTCTTGTGCATCCTTTTTCAGATGTGACTGAATGACAGGTACCTGAAGAAGTTGCAAAAGAAGTGGTACTATCACCAAAGTTTAAAATACCTCCTGGAAGACCAAAGAAAAAGTGACAAAAATCTTTCACTGAGTTGTATAAAAAGAAGAAAAAAATCTATAACACATGTGGATTCCGTGGTCATAACAGACGTTCATGTGGTAATGTACCACGTGAGGAGATACATTAAAGTTAGGATTAGCTAAAGGCTATTGTAATAAATAGCTAGTTAAATTTCTTTTATACAATCAATTTGGGACACAGTTTAAAAACTGCTTTAATTGTTTCTGCATTAAAAATCTGCTTTAGTTTGAACAAATCTAAGTCTTGTGTTACTGCTTTAGCTACTGCAATCTAAGTCTTCTTTACTATATTCTTGTTTGAACAAATTTTATGATCATAATGAATTTACTGAATACAACTATTGTATTCCTGAATGTAGTGATAGCTAATGATCTTTGTAGTTGATAATCTATGTTTTTTCAAATATCAGGTAATCAGCAATACACATAAATGTATCAGTAAATGTATTTGCAGTAGAATAGCACTATCAAATACATATGATTTTTAATTTATTAAATACTTGTGCATAAAAATGTAATCCTATTAGGTTGAGATAGAATATAAGTCAATTGACATTGTAAATCATGTATGAAACAAATATCAATACCTTTACATTGAGACTATTTAATACACATGAAAGATCGAGAGAAAAACAAATGCGAATAAAATGTAATATGTCGAAACAGAACCATATATACTATGATTCAAACACAATGAAATTGCTATCATATAAAATACATATACTGATTTGTTCATCCAAAACCACAAAAGATAAAGTGTATTCAAAACATTAACATAATGAAATTGCTATCATATAAACCACATACACTGATTTTTTCATCCAAAACCACAAAAGATAAAGTGTATTCAAAATATAAACATAGAGTATTGTTCAAAAGAAAGGAAACTAGTATCATATAAAACACATACACTGCTACTGTGTTTATACAAAACTACATAATCCCAGAAACTTTCTAGAACATAAACTAGCATTACAATATAGTAACATCCTTTCTACTGTCCCAATCAGTGACGGGTCTATGCATCTTTGCAGGTGCCTCATAGTCACTCATAGCTTCACTTTTTTTTTCAACCATAATCCCAAAGCAAAGAAGCACATCAGGTGCGGAGTAGCGCAATATCAAATTCCTGATTTGGCATACCTTGACCACTAGTGAGAAACTCCGCATAAGCAATAACATAAATACCGCAATCCCTAAGAACATAAATACAAAAGTATGTTACTATATTTAACAACATAAGCACTACAAGTAAGATATTAATGCATTATATACATACATGCTGCCAGATCTTTGTTGAGGTATATCATTGACAAAAATTACATTAAATAGATCAGATTCATTTCTATTTTTGTACTTGGGGTGACATTGCCAATCAATGTCTATTTTCTTCTTATAGAAGTCGATGTTCAAAAGGCAAGAAGTTATAACCTTTGCAAACTTTTTCACCTCTGTTTTGACATACACATAATGGATTGTAGAGTTGTACTAGTCGTAAAGGTATAAAAAACGATCTAAGAATGACACTACAACAAGTACCCAGTGGAGTCGTTCTTTCACATGCAAAGAAATTATAACATGATCCACTATATGCCATGGGACACCACCCATCAACCTATATCTATTCATGTATTCACATACAACATATTCTTCATGCACAGAAGATGTATAACTTTGTAGGTCCACAAACTTCTAATATAATTTTGCTACTTTAATCTTGAATACACAATCATTAGTTGTGTAAGTGTAGTTACTTGGAGGACTATACTTGCCTTTCTTGCGCAAATAATAGAATATGACGTTAATATGCTGCAAACATTAAATTGTGTGTCAATACATAAAATTGAATACATAATAAAATAAAGTCAATGTACTATGTACCACATCATTCAATAATTGCCCTGAAAAAGATAGTTTGTAGAACCAATTCTTATAACTGAGAAGTTCCACACCAAACTGCAATGAAATCAAAATGTCTGATTTATGCTTCCTGAAATGATCTTCATTGTCCTTCCTTCCATAAGTATTGTGAAAACGAATTCAATATGATAAAAAGTTAATCAGTTGAAACATAGAAAAAGTAACATACTTTCGCTCATGTGTAGTAAGGAGGCCTTCTTTAATCCATTTCAAATACTTGTTCTCAATAGATGGATCATATCGATAGCCAATAAAAGGTGTAAATGGATGCTTTTTGTTCAATATAGGTGAATCACATGATGCACTCGTAGAAGTACCTGAAAGTTGTATGCATAATTATTTAAGATGTGTTTATAGTGTGATAAATAATGAATACAAATACAATGAGACATATACAATAGAGTACCAGATGATGATCCAAACTTTGTTGTAAAAGGAGAAAAGTTCCAGCGACTAAGTTTTCTGTTCCTTTGGTTTGGTACAGGTGTTGTATCATTTATACATCTAGTTGGATATATGATGATACTTTTCACCAAGTTTAAGATTAGAAGGAGCTCATCAGGGATCACATGTTGTGATTCAGTCTCCGGCCTCAATGTAGCAACACCATCATCCCCAATCACTTGTTCATCACTTGTATGCATTTGATGTGAATTTTCTTTAAGTATCTAACAAATATAGAATACACCATGTCAAATAAAAATACAAACACATTTTGTCTATAAAGGTTATGCACAAATATAAACGTACCTATTTTTTCTTTGGCGCCTCATTAAATTGTATGTCATCATTTGGCTCAACAACAAAATATGATGGACTAATATATGCGTCATGCATTTCCTTAGATACGTTAATACATAAATATTAATACATATCACACATATACAGTTATACAATTTAAAATACAGTTATACATTGATACCTGTTGTAGCTCAACGCTACAAATATCAACCTTCTTTGGAGTACTAGAACTGTCAGTGCCAATATATTGAGATGACGGTTGAGAAACAACAGGTATATCTTCCACAGCTTCAACATTGTGACCCTATGAAAGATGGGTGAATATGATGGACTAATATCTTGTTCATAAACTTCTATTTGTAAGAAAACATAATTGCAAACGTACTTGAAAAAAATTAATACATTGTATATATATACAATTATTAAATTTATTAATTTGATACCCGTTATAGCTTAACTGTAGATGTATCAAACTGATTTGAAACACTAAAACGAGTAGCATTAATATCTTGAGATGATGATTGAGCAACAATAGGTATATCAGTTGCAGCTTTAACATAAAGACCCTGTAAATGAAATTTGTTATACTATAGTATACGCACTATATTTACATATATAGAATAATGAAAGTAAATATTATTATAACAACTTTTTCAGCAATTTTGATTGATTTGATAGCTTCCATAACACTCTTAAAGTTGTTAGTTATCAACTTGCGCAGATCACCAATCTTAGCCTTCACCTTTTTACAGAAAAATCAAGAAGAAACTTGTGAAAAAAAATACAAAAGACTTCAAGAAAATTAAAATTATATTTACCGATTTCTAAAAAATGGTAAATTGTTTAGCCAAAATGAATTCTTCATCCGACTTGCTGCTGGAAGGTACATTAGCAGGAACATTGGATGGTTTGGGTTTAACTGGAGGCTTGACAATAAATTTTCTTTTCTCTAGGATAGGCGGCTTCTTAGGAAGTGTCCTTCCAGGAGCAGTCTTTTGAGTCACAACTATCTTTGTCTGATGTTTTGCAACAGGAGACAACGATCTCTTTGATGCTTTTGAAATAGAAATGGGAGGGCTTGCTATATTCCTTGAGGATGGTCTGCTAGGAATGTTTGAAGATAAAGGTACTGACTTCATTTTTTTCTGTTTCTTATGTGGTCGAGAAGATGCAATATCAACTTTTTTCTTTGCTTTATTTTTTTTCAGTAGCTGGTGGAGCATCTTGAAAATCATCATCAGAAGAAACATCATCTGAGGTTGTATCTTCTACTGCATCTATAGAAGGCAATTGTAAAATTGCTATTTCTCTAGAAGTAGCTATTATATTTCTGTATACAAACTGCAAATAATAGATACATTAGTGTACTATTTTGAATACATGTAAATAACTCAATTCTAAATGTAAGAATAATGTCATAGTTATCGGATTGTCAACATCAGCTAACATCCCTTCAATGAAAGAATCAAAATAAGGACGTCTATAAATGGTCTCCCAATTGAGTAATCTTGAAATTCTACTACTATGTTTGACAATAATTTTTGGATCAACAGCAGAGCAACACTTATAAAGCCAAACTTGCATAGCAAGTGGCATACCATGAATTCTATAGTACTGTTTCTATGCATCCATTTTTTAGAAATAGACTTCACTAAGTCCTTAAAAGTTTTTTTACCCCATGGGTAATCCTTGTATTTATCATTCTCAACCAAATGAAAGTGAATCTTAGGGACAGATACACAATGCTTCTCACCAGAAAAATAAAGATATTAATGAAATACAATATAGCAATCTTGACAGCATCATCATCATTACCCTCACTTCATTCTCGATTTTCAAAATATTTAATTAAAGATAATTTTTTACGATCTTTTGACCACCAAAATATCAGGAAATAATTCGATTAGGCTCTTTATTTTCAATCACAAAATCATCTTCATTAGCAACATAATTTAATTCTGTTATGATTGCAAATTTCCTAAGCGTAAATCGAAGTGTCGAATAGGACAAATACACATACATAAATACATGCATACAGTACCAAATATGCATACAGTAGAGATAATCATCATTCAATACACATTAATATGACAAATACACATACATAAATACATGCTTACAGTACCACATATGCATACAATAGATAATCATCATTCAGTACACATTAATGGGACAAATACACATATATAAATACTTGCATACAATACCACATATGCATATAACAGATAAACATCATCCAGTACACATTAATGAGACAAATACACATACATAAATGTATGCATACAATAGATAACCATCATTCAGTACACATTAATGGGACAAATACACATACATAAATACATGCACACAGTACCAAATATGCATACAAAAAATTACCATCATTCAGTACACATTAATAGGACAAATACACATACATAAATACATGCATACACTACAAATAACAATCATTCAGTACAAAGTAAGAGATTGAAAAATAAAGTAAAAACTTGAAAAACAAAATACCTCTTTCACCAACTCATCATCATCATTGTTCGAACTCGGAACATCATCTCTAACTTTTCTTTTATGCCCAATACCTCTAATTCTTCCGAAGGAGATGCATTATTTTTTTTTGGATTGAGAAATTCCTAAGTCAAACGTTGGAACTGTATGTACATCAGGGTCACTACATGATATACTTCTAGTAACCATCTTCGTAGGAGTATTATCCACCATTGCTATATCAAAATGAAGGATCTGAAAAAAAAAAAACTAACTATTCAAATTATAAATTAATCAAATACACACACAAGTAGGTTAAAACTAACCTAATAGGGTTCCCACAACCCTAGTTAGGAAAATTAGCCACTCATATTCATGAAATAATCCATGATAATCAATAACGAATTCATTTAATTAATTGCACAAGAATAAGAAGAATAAAATTTAAAGTCTTTAATTGAATAATAAGCCAAAAATCTCAAAAATAATGTAAAGTATTGTAAAAGTCTATAATAGAGTATTAAAGAACATAAAAATAATATTAAGGAACATAAAATAATAAAAGATTAACCCTAGGGTATTTATAGTATCTCAAAACAACCCAAAAATCCTAATTAAAATGGAATAGAAAAAGTAAGTCGGCACAAGGTACGAATCACATCGTCCACTCGTAAGGTATTCTTACGAGTCGTATACTGCCTCTCTTATGTTTCCTAGTGCATGATCTTCTAGGGTTTCAAATTTATGTTCTTGTTATGACTCATCCTCACGAGTCGTGTCTTAACTATATGACTTGTGGTCTTCACTTGTTACCACCTAGGACTTGATCTTTCATTACTCTGGACACTGGTCAGCTTACGATTAAATAGTACGAGTCATGCTCAGACTTCTAACTCATCTTTTTCTATGACTTTAACTCTAAATGGCAGCCTCAGGTTTTATTATTTTTACAGTTGCTTGAGATGACCCGTATTTGCATTTTACCACTCTTATTCTCTAGTCGTATCTTTCCTTCACTTAGCTTTTCGGCTTAGATTATGTCACTGTTGTGCTTATGAGTCAACTATATAGACTATGTGATGTGTTGTAGACTGTTATAATGACTTGTATCATTTGCAGACTTCATATTTTTCAGTATTTTTTCTTGAAATTTCCTTCCAAGACTTTTATTTACCCGTTTCACCTGTAACAACCACAAAAGCACATCATATCTACTAAAACAACCTAAGTCCAAGAATAATTCTTTGTTTTAAGTATCGACAGTTTTGTACTTCCATGACCCATCAACATCCTCAACTTAGAAAGTTTGCATGTCCTTTGACAAAACAAAAACCAAAACTACCAATCCAAACAACGATGCTTAAACAAGAAGATCCAAAGATACTTACGACAGTGACTTTTCTATTCGATTTTTAACATTTTTATTCCCCCTCCTAATTTTAAATTTTCAAGAATCAAACTTTGTATACGATTTGGTACATGAAGAAACATAATGGAATTCGATGATGGCATTACATTAGTGACAGACAACCAGGCATAGATACAAATCACATTAACCGAACAATCTAGCAACCTAGTAACATAACCCATGTACGCTCACAATCAAAAAAATCCCATTTCCTCAGTTTAGATCAATCGACTTATTTAGGGATATAGAAAAAGACACTCTCGCTCACAAAGAAGTATAATCAGCTTATACAGAATACCATAGGCTTGCCCATATGCTCTCTTTCTAAGTTTTTGGACAGTCGAGATAGGATCACTAAAGGACTTTATTTATCTTGTAGCGTAGGTTTGGAGCTGGTATGGTATCTTTTTGGAATTTTTAGTGACTATGCCTCCTTGACACTTGATCTATTCGGGGTCCACTTATTTTTTACCTTTTCTTCATTTTATTTCCACTCTTAGGTCTTCCTTTTTATTTAAAGAACATTCAGACTGGACCAGGTGCAATTTTCTTTTTTCACTTTATTTTTTATTTTTTTCTTTTATTTTTACTGCACCTGTCCTTTTTTTTCTTTCGTGCGTCTTTCTTCATACTTCTTTTCCCTACGCACCTCTATAATAGCCACCCCCAACTTAGGTGACTTGCCTGAGTTGAGGTACACTGTGTCCTAGGAGGACCAGGGCCAATACAGGTTCATTATAAGTCAAAAGAAAAGGTAAAATTGGTATAATCAAAAGAATGGGTTAGTTAAGGCTCAAACAGTGGGATCAAAGGATTCATAAAATATTTTGTCAGACATTTAGGCTCGAGTGGACTCAAGAAGAATGACCTATGATCATGTCCTACTCGACTATCCTGAAACCTAGATGAGAGAAATCAAGCAAGTTCTAGATTTTGACACACCGGGAACTAAGTAGTGCCTCACACACATTCGCACTGGGTTATACTGATAAGTACTACTTATCCATCTATGCAATTATTCACCCTAGTTTTTCTCTTTCGAATCCTAATTCTATTATCAGATTCACAGTTATCTCAAACACATACATATCATAAAATAATAAATTTTTTTAGGAGGGGTATCAATTTTTTTAGCACAATTATTTCAAAATCAAACAAATTCATCATACTCATTCAAAATAACATATACTGCCACAAGTACAAACTTTCCTCCTTTTCAGTAATTCCAGTATATATACAATAAAAACAAAACATAAATAAACATGCCAGTTCTTAGATTGTTTAGGTTGTGGCCACGGGCTTCGAAACATGGCAAGTATAGAATATAGCGACTATGGCACACCTACACCCCTAACTTACATCCTATACATTGTACCCAGTGTATCTAATAATGAAATATAAGGGATTGGGAACATACTTAGGCGCTCAAGGCGCCAACTCATGCCGTATCATCATATGGGACCTCTGATTGGGTCCCACCAAGATCAAAAGGAGTCCCATCAGCAGCTGGGACTTCCTCCACAGTACTGGCACTGGTTGTGGCTGATGTTATCAATAGTACATCAATTGGTGGGACTATATCACCGCCTTCCCCAATATTAATACTCGGTGACTTTAAGCTACCGGCTCCAGCTTTAATCTCTTCGAGCCTCACCTGCCGGTCTCTCTTACTCCGTAGGCTATCTTTCTTAGCCTTTTTCAAGGCATCTTTTTCTACACTCCAGTGGTTTCTCTTCTTTCTTATTTCAGTTCCAGAATAGCCCACATATTTTCAACTTTTATTTTAGGCTCAACCTCTGTAATCACGTATGCTGGGATGAATGGCCTATCATAAAGCACATTTACCATTTTTTTATTTTGGCCACTTCCACTTTTACCTCTGCAATATTTGAGTTTTGGACACTTCCTAGCTACCGAGTCATCTGCTGCTCAAATGCATCCAGTCTACCCTACACCCATCTGTCTTGGTCTTTTAGCTTAGTCTTAGCTTCACACCTCTTCCATATATTAAACTTTTCTTCCTAACATGGACAAACTCTTCATCCCCTCATCCCATATATCCTATGAGATCATTATCAAAATAGCCAATATTACTCTCACAGAGGTGGGTCGAGATGGTACGGACTATGCTAAAAGAGGGGCACTAGATATACCCGTGTATCTGAAGTCTGTGGCTTAGTCCACACATCTCCACCTGTGGTGGCATCATTCTCAACAGCCTCAGTATGTCCACCCGAGCCTTTGTATATCTCAGCTAACATCTCAGCTTTTCTCGTTACTTGTCTGGCTATTGGGTTTGCTGCATCTCTAATTAACCCCAAATTTATAGTATTTTTAGGCTCAATGAGCTGATTAATACCTGGTAGTTCCTGCACCCCCATAGCTAAGCCGATTTGAGTAATTATACATAGATAAGCTAGAAGTAGATTTTCTTCACCTACAGCTCTATCTTAAATCTCTCAGGCTAACAAATCGCCTACGTCAAACTCGTACCCATCCATCAAACCTGCTATCAATGTATCACATACTAGGCTAAGCACATTGTCCCCAGTAGTGGGACACAATCTGTGTTGAGCCAGTGTCCACCACGCCTTGGCCTCAAAATTCAATACATGTTTCTCGATTTTATGCAAAGTCAACCCTGGTCCGCCAACTACCCAAACTACATCTTCTCCATTCAATGTGATCAAACTTGTATTCTACCTAAAATGTCTCATCTTGTCTTCCGACCTCAGTTACTTCCATGCAATCTTCCACAATTCATCTATCTAGTAATCTATCTCTTCTATGTTTACTGGTGGCTAGAAGCTCAGTCCATTCAAGAACTATGAAATAGTACATAGACAGATGTTCACCCACACTCCTTAAATTATTAATGAGCACTCGAAGGCGTTCAGTCAATTTTTTGAGCAAGAATCAAAGCCTTACCTTATCTTTACTACGATACAAACTCCAAGTTCTTATGGTAGAACATGAGGATATTTATTACCAATAGGCAAAATAGCATGATCGGGGCATTTTTAGGCCAAATCAGTATGCTAAAGCCCACGATTTCGGGGGTGGACCTATGGTCTGAGCATTTTGTGGGCCAAAAATTGATTAGGGCATGCTAGGGAGGTTGAGGAGTAGCCTAGTATGGTCCGTTGGGGTCGGTGATTATATTTGGGTAGTCAAACGGGCAAAACAGTGTGATTGAGGCATTTTCGAGCCAAATCATTTGCTATAGCCCACGGTTCTGGGGTGGGCTTGGGTAATGGGATCATCACCTCTCCATAAGTTACCTTATGGATACTGCCTCTTCAACTCTCCCTTATACACCATATAAAACTCCCGCACTAATATAGGAATATATTTCCCTGGCGCTGTAGTTATACACTCGAAGCTATTCTGCTTAAATTGAGTCCCAAATTTGGGCAACTCGGACATCCCTATGGTGTTCAACCTCCTCTCAAGATAAAGACTTCTTTTTATTTTGTCATTAGGGAGTCTTCTCAAACTATCATTTATGACTCCTGCATATTGAGGTACCCCCACATTTAATGGTGGGCACCAGAGCAGGTATAATGGCTAATCATGGGCACCGGAGCAGGTGTAATGGCTAACGGTAGGTCCTATCTATCAAAGGTAGTTGAATCAACTTCTTTCTCACTGGTATTTTTAGACTTCGAGCTTGATTCAATATTTTCCTCTGCCCTTGCATCACTTTTAAATTCTTTATTTTCATCATCCTCATCATCATAAAAAGATGATGGTGAGTGTGGAGGGAAGGTATACATATTCTTCATTCTTAGTCCCCGTAGAGGTGTGTCCTCCAGAGTGGCTACTTTATTTCCATGAGGGTTTTTTTCCCTTGGAGCTTTTTTTTTTTCATGGGAACGACACAGGATCCCCACATGAGTCACTTGCCTCCTCATCAATCAAATGGTAATTAGCCTTTTGAGCCGACTTCTTATTGGTATTATTCTTTGAGGAGTCGCCTTTAGGAGCCATGGTACCTATAAGCATACCCTTATTAGTAAATACTAAGGAAAAGGAAAGAAAAACAACGAAAATAAGTATCGAAGTGCAAGTTCTGTTCATGTTACAACTGGGGGTAAGAGTTGTATGAGCTGGTTACGACTCATATGACTGAGTCGTATTTTAAATAGTGTGTATATGAAAGTTCACTGGTCTACTTATGGGTCCTCCTAACCAGACGTAAGAAAAATTTACGACTCATTACCTACAATCGTAAGTACACCAGAAACAAAACTCTAATATGTGATATCTTCCCAGGTCAGTACAACTTGTGTTTACGAGTCGTAGGGGTTGGATACGACTCACATAGGCAAGTCGTACCCAGGTCAGTACCTACACCCAGCTAAATATTTATGTTGTCAGCATTTATGAGTCTCATCTTAACTCATTACTTATAGGTACGAGTCGTAAGGTGTCTCGTATCCACTGCAACATAAAGATTTAACTTATGAGTTGATTCCAACACAGAATCCCTAATTTACCCTTCCATTATACAACATTTCTACCCCATAACAGTCCAAAAAACACACATATTCAATAAGCAAATTATAGATTTATTCTCAAATACTATTTCCAACTCAATTTCTAAGAACTATCGTTCATATGTTCCTACACAAATATAGTCAATTCCAAGCAAGTCTAAAATCTCACACATTTTCACTTTAAACTCAAAATATATAGAATTTAAATTCAAATACTTACTTGAGTTGGTGATATTCTAGGCTTTTTGAAGTTATCACTTTTCTTCCCCAATTTCTTGTGAAATTCATGCAATATGAGAGAACCAAACTAGTTTGTGTGTTTTTCAAAGTGAAATTATGCGTTTAGAGCTTCAAAATGGGAATCAATGGAGGTATTTTATGTTTCTTAGTGTCGGGTACTCAAATTGGGTACCCTCTTTTGTTTAAAATTAGGTAAGCTAGATCGGGTTAACTCGCAAACTGGCAAACTTTATTATGAGTCATGTGTATGAATCGTAACTTATGCTTACCGGTCTTTTCCTCTATTCGTAAAGACCTAAAACTTTACTTGGGTTCTGTAGTTGATACGACTTAGTGTGAAGACTTGTACCTTAATGGTACTACTCATTTGGAGAGTCATAAAGACTCCAGAAACATTTACCTAGATCTACACAAACTTCCTGGTCCTTACGACTCCTACTCATGAGTCATTACCTTAAGATACGACTCGTTAAGAGTCAATATGACCTTATTTTCTAGAATTTCTAGCTTTTTTCTGTAATCTTTCTTTCTACACATTGAACACACTTATTACCTAATAAATTATTAAGTACAAAACATGGGTTGGATTCTATGCAGCGTGTGATTTAACGTCGCGGCATGTCATAATTCCCTTGGTTGCTCAAACTTCCCTGAGGTCAATCTCAAAAACCACACTCACTTCTTCATTGTTACCCATCTAATGCTTAACTCTTTGCCCATTACCTTGAACCCGGCTTTGCCATCCTTCTTCAATTCCAAATCACCATATCGATAAACTTTTGTCATCGTGAATGGATCATACCACATAAAATTCAACTTACCTGGAAACAAAGTCTAGAGTTATAAAGCAATACCCGATCACCTTTTTTGAATATCTTCTACTAAATCGTACGATTATGAGACAGTTGCATCTTTTCTTTTTAAAGTGCAAAACTTTTGTATGCCCAAAGTCAGAATTCATCCTACTCATTTATCTTGTTCATCCTTGACTTGGCAGCATCTTGCCACTCAAAGTTCAGCTTTTTAGAAGCCTATAGTGCTTTATGTTCAAGTGTAACAAGCAAGTGACAGGCCTTGCCATAAACTAGTTGATAAGGACAAGCACTAATGGGGGTCTTAAAAGCTATTCGGTAAGCCCATAATGCTTCATCTAACTTTTGTGACCAAATCAGTCCTATTGGCATTCACTGTCTTCACCAAGATGGACTTGATTTCTCTATTGGACATCTCAATCTATCCACTAGTCTGTGGATAGTAAGATGTTTCCACCTTCTATTTTACTCCATACTTCTCAAGCATACTTTTGAATAGACGATTACAAAATGTGAATCACCGTCACTAATGAGAGCACGTGGCGTGACAAATCAAGAAAAATATATTTTTTCAAGAATACGGTGACACTACGTGCTTCATTGTTAGGGAGCGGAATCAGCTCCACCTATTTAGATACATAATCCACATCCACTAAAATATACTTCATGCCAAACAAACTCACAAAAGGACCCATGAAATCTATACCCCATACATCGAACAATTCCGATTCTAAAATAGGAGTCATAGGAAGTTCATGGCGTCTAGAGATGTTACCTTGGTGTTGACATTGATCACAAGCTAAAGAGAAATCATGGGCATCTTTATAAATTTTTGGCTAATCGTACCCACATTGCATGATTTTGTGGGTTGTGTCGGTTTCTCTATGATGACCCCTAACTGGTGAAGAGTGATAGGCCTCAAGTATGCTCATCAACTCTATCTCAGGTATACATATACGAATAATCCCATCCACACAGATTCTGAATAAATAAGATTTATCCTAGAAAATCATGCATAAACTTCTTTCTTTACTGAAAGGAAAAATCTTTGGTAACTAAATCACTTGCTAGATAATTTGCATAGTCTACAAACCACGAAAAAAGATCTTGAGAAACTACCAATATCTGCTCGTCTGGAAAACTATCATCAATCTCAAACCCATCTTCAACATTCTGCATAGCTTTCTCCTCAAGACTAGACATATGATCTGCAACTTGATTCTCAGTGCCATTTTTGTCCTTGAACTCAAAATCAAATTCTTGCTGCAATAGAACACACCTAATCAGTCTAGGCTTTGCATCTATTTTTTCCATTAAGTACCACAATGTTGCATGATCAATGTGCACAATAACCTTTGTCCCAATCAAATAAGACCTAAACTTCTCAAAGGCAAAAACCACTGCCAATAACTCTTGTTATGTGACTATGTAGTTCTTTTGAGCAGGGTTTAGTGACTTGCTAGCATAGTAGATGGGATGAAGAATCTTTTATTTTCATTGGCCTAGTACAACACCTAAGGACAATCCACTTGCATCACACATATTCTCAAATGGCAAGGACTAATTTGGGGGCACAATGATAAGAGCAATCATCAACTTCTCTTTCAGACATTCAAAATCCTTCAAGCATGCTTCAGTAAAATCAAATTTCACCTTTTTCTCAAGAATCCTACAAAGAAGGTTGGCAATCTTGGAGAAATCCTTGATGAATCGCATATAAAACCCATAATGTCCTAAAAAGCTTCGGACACCTTTCACAGAAATTGGTGGAGGTAATTTCTTGATCACTTCAATCTTTGCTGTATCTACCTCAATACCCTCTTTGAAATCTTGTGCCCAAGCACAATACCTATTTTGACCATAAAATGGCACTTTTTCCAATTACGTACCATATTGCATTCTTTACACATCATAGAGCATTTTCTAAGCGAACTAAGCAGTCATCAAAAGAATCACCAACAACTGAGAAATCATCCATAAACACTTTGATGGTATTTTCTACCATGTTAGAGAAGATTGAAATCATGTATCTTTGAAATATAGCTAGAGAAATACATAACCCAAATGGTATATGTCTGAATGAAAAAGTCCCATAAGGACACGTGAAAGTTGTTTTCTTTTAGTCCTAAGTTGCAATAGTGATTTGGTTGTAGCCTGAGTACCCATCCAAAAAATAGTACCATCCTCTGCCCGCAAGTCTATCTAGTATCTGGTCCATATGGGGCATGGAAAAGTGATCTTTCTGAGTCCATGCATTCAATTTTTGTAATCGGAACACCCAACCTCTCTTGATACCTCAATATACCATCTCCCCCAATTTCAAACACCAAAACCTTCTATTGTCCAACATCTATTTTGATTTGCATTAATATGAGGTCATTAGCTTGTTTTTCCTTAAATTCATCAAATATGGATGGTTTAGCCACCCCTTAAACGATCATTACTTCATCCTCAGAGTCCAAGAGTCAAACCCTATAATTATCAAGACAATGAATATTCGTAACTAGGTTCCACTTTTTCTACTTCATTTGAGCTAGACTACCCATAGACAACCTGCTAAGAGCATCAATAACTACATTAGCTTTGTCTGGTTGATAGTGCAAGTATTTGTCATAATCCTTTAGCAGATCGAGCCAATACCTTTGCCTGAGATTCAGATCTTTCTATGTGAATACATGATGTAAACTCTTATGATCAGTCTAAATGTCAACATGCACCCCATAAAGATAATGACGTTGAATTTTAAGTTCAAACAATACAGCCGCCAACTCTAGATTACAGGTGGGGTGATTCCTTTCATGAACTTTCGATTGTCTGGATGCATAATCTACCACTTTACCTTGTTGCATAAGTACACAACCAAGTCCCACCTTGGACGTATCATAATAAACAACAAACCCCTTTATAACTCAAGGAAGGATCAAAACCAAAGCAGTTGGCAACTTGTCTTTTAACCTTTCAACCTACTCTAGCAAACCTCAGACTATAAGAACTTTATCTTCTTCTGTGTCAACCTAGAAAGTCAAGAAACTATAGATAGAAAACTTTCCACAAATTGCCTATAATATCCCGCCAAACCCAAAAAGCTTCTAATGTCAGTTGGAGTCATGAGTCTAGGCCATTTCTTCACTGCCTCAATCTTTTGAGGATCCACCTTAATCACTTCACTAGAGATAATATGCCCCATAAAAACTATTACATAGAGACAAAATTCACACTTAGAAAATTAAACATACTACTTTGGTCTTTAAGGGTCTGAAGTACGATTAGGAGGTGCTTGACATGATCCTCATCATTAGTGGAGTTAACCAGAATATCATCAATGAAAATTATGATGAATAAATCCAAAAATTGTCGGAATACCTTGTTCATGAGATCCATAAAAGCTTCAGGTGCATTAGTCAATTCAAAGGACATGACTAGAATTTATAATGACTATATCAGGTTCAGAAAATAATTTTGGGAATGTCAGCCTCCCTAATCTTCAATTGGTGATAACCAGAATAAAGGTCTATCTTAGGGAAATATCTAACACCCTGAAGCTGGTAAAAAAGACCATCAATTTAGGGAGAGGGTACTTATTCTTAATAGTAACCTTATTTTACTAACGGTAGTCTATACATATATGAAGGGAACCATATTTCTTATGCATGAAAAGTATGGGAGAACCCTAAGGAGAGACACTAGAATGAATGAAAGCCATATCAAAAAGGTTATTTAACTACTTTTTCAATTCCTTTAGCTCTATTGGAGCCATTCTATACAGTGGAATGGAAATAGGCTGAGTGTTTCAAAGTATATCTTCTTATTTAGGAGAATCCCATGAAGATCATCAGGAAAGACTTCTGGGAATTCATTAACTTCTGGGACTCACCGGTGAGAGAAATTTTCAGTGTTAAAATATTTGACCTAAACAAGATGGTACAATCAACCTTTGCATATAAGCTTATGGGCTCTAAGATAAGATATGAAATTCCCCATAGGTGCAAAATAATTTTCTTCCCATTCTACAAATGGTTCATTAGGAAAACAGAAGGTAACTCTCCTGGTTTTGCAATCTAAGGTATTATAACAAGAGTGAAGCCAATCCATTACTAGAACTACATCAAAGTCTACCATGTCAAGCTCCACATGGTCTACTATAGTATCTTAATAAAAAGCAAACACCATACAATTCTCATAAACTCGTATAGCAATAATAGAATCACCAATGGGGGTAGAGATAGAGAAGGGTTCAAAAATATTTTCGGGCTCAAAACCAAAACTCACTGCCACATAAGGGGCCACATAAGACAGAGTAGACCCGGGATCAAGTAGCATATAAACATCGTGAGAGAAGATTTGTAACATACCTATAACAATATCTAATGGAGCTTTTGAGTCCTGGTGAGTAGATAAGGCATACAAATAGTTGCAACGACTGCTCGTACCAAAAGTAGTGCCATTAGAAGAGAGGCTGAAGAAGTAGCTTGGGCCTTAGTTCCCCTGAAGGTTCCCTTTGTAGAGGGATAGTCTCTTAGAAAATGACTGGTCTAGCTATATCCATAGCCCACCAAAGTCCCATACTGATATTTTCCTGGATAATACTTCCCATAAATGCTACAATAAGGGTATGGCTTGAAATTCCAAGCTATACTACCCTACAACTAAGTGCCCTGAGTCCTCGACCTGTTGCTGGTCCTGAATTACTGATCGACTGAAGGTCTGGGTGCAGGTGCACTAGTTGACAACTGAACATTACCCCAAAATTTCTTATTGCACTTTTTTGCCCTTATTTTCCACACTATTGTTGGTTAACATCCTGACTTGTAGACTTAACCCTCTTGGTTTGCTTCTCCTCTAACTCTGCCTGCTTCTTCTTCTCTTCCTCTACCTACTCCATGTACACAACAAGGCTAGATATATCCATATCGCTATTCAGTATACTCCCTTTACATTCTAATACCATATTACCAGAAAGTCCAAATGCAAACTTTCTCATGTAGGTCCTAAACAAGACAATTAGGTAAATTTCAGTGCATACTCTTTGACACTCATTTTCCCCTACTTTAGATTCAAAAATTCCTCATCCTTATCCTTCTTTAACTCCCGAGGAAATAAGTGGTTAAGAAAATCATCAAAAAACTTCTCCCACACAGCTTGTTTGACATTTTCACCCCTCAACTCTTCCCACTCGTCATACCACTAGTAAGCCACTCTCTTCAACTAATATAGTGCACATTCTACCCCCTTTGTATCATTAGCATGCATAACACTAAATATTTTATCCATCCCATCCATGAACTCTTGAGGATTTTTGTAACGCCCCAAAGATACCCTTGGATGTTACGTGGGGCTTAGGACTACAAGCAGCCCCAAACTAACCTATGATATCTATTAGGCTCTAAACTCTACTACATTAACTTAAAACATAAGAGGAAATTGACAAAAAAATTTATAAACTAGATTCAAATAATAGAGAAATCTTAATAAATTATTGTAACTCAATAATATTCAAATCTATGAGGATTGAAGGAACACGCTGTCTGACTAGTTTAGACAAGCCAATAACTAAAACTGAAGAGCCACTGGGACAGACCCCAACTGACTAGAACTAAAGGCATAACTTTTAATTTAATAATAATCAATATCTAAAATCAAAATAATCTTGGAACTCGAACTATGAGGACTTACCAACTAGTGGATGTAGGAAGTGGTTATCGTGGCTAGTCATGCTATTGGGAATGAACACCAGAACTTACATTATGAAACAATATAGCCACACAGACATATATATGGTCAGTACTTCTGGAATATACTAAGTATATGGGTGTGAATGCAATAAGTAAAACTTGTTTTATGCCATAACTGAAAACATGGATGTTAAGTGTATATGGACTCGTCTTGATCATGAATAAAATTAAAAGATTAAATAACATAAGCATAAATCATAAAACAATATCTGAATAAGGATTGTGAGTCATTACACTTAGTTTCCAAAATCTTTACTTTTGTGGAAGATTCTTATAACTGACATAAACCATGTGAGCTATTATAGAGTCCAACGTCTTACACATACTGAGGAGAGTTGTTTTACCCATTCCATCAGAATAGAATCTTAACTTAGAGTGAACAGTAAGCTTAGGCTCTTTGGGGAAAAGAGACACTCTTTAGAAAGGTCCCTTAAACCTATGGTGGCACATAGTTTATGGGAAATTAGATGCGCTAAACCCATATTCCCCTCTTGGTGCTAAATACTACTCTAAAAATATATACTCATTAGCTTATAACAATGAAGAATACCTTAAAATAGCATATGGGTTTATAAACTAAAACCAACCATGCTTCTATTGCTTATTTCATACTCATAACAAAATCATGAATTTCGTAACTTATATGAGATCATAAGATCAAAACTAAACTTAAATCATGTTGTAACACTTTGTAACTTGAACTAATAATCTTGAACTTCTTGTAAGCTGAGTACACAAATGCTCAAAGTTGTAATCAGTTACCAACTCATAGAATATCATGTCATAATATTAAACTCCATGCAAAAGATAACATTCATGGATAAAACATAAGTAAACATGTAATCTTGTGCTAAATAAGGCCCCATCACATGAGGAAACATCATAATCTTTAACTCATAAGAAAAGTAGGTACACCCTAGTAAATTAATTTCTTAAAGTTAAATTAAAAGCATAACCTTTGGGAATAAGGACTAAAGAATATCCTTGTTCAAACCCCACACACCTGGACTTGATGAATTTCTTGAAAAAAACTTGAATTGGGACCTTTAAAGCTTAAATCTTGGAGAGAACACACTTTTTTTATGTTCTTGAAGGTTTAGAGAGAATAGAGATCGTTTAATCTGAGTTATGAGGGTAGGATTTGTGTTTATTATGATTGGTAAGTCATTTTAAAGGTGAAAGACCGAAAATTCCCTAAAATAAAACTAAAAAACAAAATTAGTATTTCTGCATCAATGGGCGTGGCACGCTCTTATCATGGGCCCTTACCATTTTGGGATCCTAAGATGACCCCAAATGCATTTTGAAAATTCCGAAAAACTGCCTAATAGTCCACCTCCCCCCCCCCTCCCCACATTATTATTTTTTTAATCATAATTCAACCTAAAAATCACCACAAACCACGAAGGAGGTAGCAAAATCAAATCTTTGAAATTTTAGATTCTAATAGTGTCTCCCCCTTGGGACCATTCACCCTCGAATGAAGGTCTAGAAAGAAAGACAACCTATCTTATGGGGTTATTAAGATGATGCATGAAACTTATCTTACTCTACACTTAGATCATTCACCTCAATCATGAGCTTACAACTAAAATGACTTATTAGATGTGAACTTCATAAAGTAAAAGTAAGCATATTGGTGAATAGAATGTAGTTAAAGGAGTCTTACCTTAAACAAACTCTATCCGAGAGTAAATAGATAAGGATATAGATTCATCATATCTGCCTCTGCTTTCTATGTCACTTCCTCAACTGTTTGATTTCTCCAAAGAACTTTCACCAAAGCTACCTTTTTGTTCCTTAATCTTCGAACTTGTCGATCTAGAATTTGAACTGGAATCTCCTTGAAAGATAGACTATCTTTCACACCAATAATTTCTATGGGTACTACTAAAGAGGGATCTCCAATGCACTTCTTTAATATCGACACATGAAAATAAGATGGACAGTAGCTAAATCTGATGGAAGGTCTAACTTATAAACAAATTCCCCAACGCCCTCACTATTTCATAAGGACCATTATATGGGGGACTTAGGTTTCCTTTCCTACCGAATCTCATCACCCCTTTCATGGGAGACTCTTTTGGAAACACCCAGTCACCCACTTTAAATTTTAGTTCTCTCTTTGTCATATTAGAATATGATTTCTGAAGACTTTGAGAAGTTTTAAACTTTCATGAATCAACTGAACCTTCTACATAGATTCAAGAATAGAATCCAACCCAACCAAGGCTTCTTCGCCAATCTCGAGCCAGCCTATACTGATCTACACCTACACCTATACAATTCTTTAAATGGAGCCATCTGGATACTAGCATGTTAACTATTGTTATAGGAAAACTCAATTAAGGGTAAATGATCATCCAAATTTCCTTTGATGTCTATCACACAAGCTCTAAGCAGATCTTTCAATGATTAAATTTTACACTCAACCTGACCATCTGTCTGTAGATGGAAAGCCATACTGAGCTTTACCTTTTTTCCAAGGCCCTTCTAAAATAATTGCCAAAAATGAGAAGTGAATTACGTACCTTTGTCTGAAATAATAGACAAGGGAATCCTATGGAGTTTCAATAAATCTCAAATATAAAACTTATCATAATCTTCCGCTGTATTTGAGGTCTTAACTTGTAAGGAATATGCTGACATGGTCATTCGATCCATGATGACCCAGATTAAATTATACTGATATCTGGTGTGAGAAAGTCTCGTAATAAAATTTATATTAATGACCTCCCACTTTCATGTAGGAATGCTAATATCTTGAAGTGTACCTCATGGCCTTTGATGCTCAATCTTTAACTGCTGACAATTGGGACACTTAGCCACAAATTCTGGTATGTCCCTCTTTATACCATTCCACCAATAAGTTTACCGTAGGTCCTAACATATCTTAGTAGCATCAGGATGAATCAAATACTGGGCTTATGTCAATATTGTAACTCTCAATCCATCAACATTGGGAACACATAGCCGACTAAGTATGCCATCTCTCTCTTAGGAGAAAACCTCAACCTTCTACTACTAAACTGCATCTATTACTTGACTAAGTATGAGATCATTATGCTGCTTCTCCTTTATTTCCACCACTAAAGATGACTTTAAACCTTTCTGAACCACTACACCCCCATCATCCATATCAAGTAAACATACACCCGAATTGTATAATCTATGCACTTCCTTGGCTAACTCCTTATATTATTTTTCCACATAGGCCATACTACCTATAGAAAATCTACTCAATGTGTTTGCCATTACATTCTCTTTACCCGAATGGTAGAGCACATTCAAGTCATAATCTTTTAACAACTCAAACCACCTTCGTTGATGAAGATTTAACTATTTCTGGTAAATACATATTGTAGACTCTTATGATCGATGAAAATATCATCCTATACACCATACAAATAGTGTTTCCAAATTTTCAAGGCAAATACAACAACTGCCAACTCTAAATCATGAGTTGGATAATTCTTCTCGAGGTCTTTAAGTTGTCTAGAGGCGTATGCTATTACCTTCTCATTCTGCATCAAACACAACCTAACTTAAATTTGGAGGTATCATAATCCATCATAAATCCATCTAACATATTTGGCAGGGCTAACACTAGTGTTGAAGTCAACCTATCCTTTAAATCTTGAAAACTCTTCTCACATTTATCTGACCATATAAACTTCACTTTCTTTTGTGTCAACTTGTTCAATGGTGCAACTATTGAGGAAAAAACCTTATCAAACCTCATATAGTAATCGGATAAACCTAGAAAACTCTGAATATCAAATGGAGTAATGGGCCTAGGCCAGTGCTTTACTGCATCAGGTTTTTGAGGGTCTACACGAATAGCTGCACCCAAAATCATATGCCCCAAAAAGGTAACAGACTCCAACCAAAATTTGTATTTACTAAGCTTCGCATACAACTGACGATCCTTGAGGTTTTGCAACACTATCCTCAAATGTTATGCATGCTCTTCCTTACTTTGAGAGTAAACAAGTATGTCATCTATGAAGACAATAACAAACATATCCAAGTACTTTAAGAACCTAACATCATTAGATCCATAAAGGTTGCACGAGTATTTTTTAGCCCCAAAGACATAGCCACAAACTCAAAGTGACCATATAGGGTTCTAAAAACAGTCTTCAGAATGTCACTCTTTGGCCTTCAACTAATAATACCCTGGATCGAGATCAATCTTTGCAAACCAATGGGTGCCCTGAAGATGGTCAAATAAGTCATCATTTCTAGGGATGGGGAACTTATTCTTGATGGTGAGCTTGTTTAACTGTTTGTAATCTATACACATTTGAGACACTAAGCTTGATGAATTCTTTATCTAAAAGGTCCTTAAGTAGCTCTTTCAAATCTGTAAGCTTAATCGAGGACATATGATAGGAAAGAATAGAGATAAGTTAGGTATCTAGAAGAAGATCAATTTTGAACTCTATTTCTCTATTGGGAGGTACCTCAAGTAGATCCTTTGGGAAAACTTTAGGAAACTTATTGACTAAATGTTTGTGGTTTCAGACTTGGTATCCTTAACTTGGATTAAGTGGTAGATATACCCTTTTGATATTAACTTTCTAGATTTGAGATAAAAGATGAAACACCCCTTAGGAGATACTTAAATGCCCTTCTAGTCGAGGATAGACATACTAGGTAACTAAAACTTCACCACTCGGGTGCAATAATCGACTGATGCATAGCATGAATAAAGCCAATCCATGCCTAGAATTTTATCAAAATCTATCATCTCTACCTCTATTAAATTTTTTGAAGTGACCCTATGGAGGACTGTACTAGGGCACTTTCTATACATTCGTCTAGTGATAACTGACTCACCCACTAGGGTGGAAGCTGAAAAAGGTTCAGAAAGACTTTCAGGACTCACACCAAAATTAACAGCAATAAGAGGGGTCATAAAAGAGAGGGTTGGCGCTGGATCTAATAATACATAAACATCAAATGAAAGATACGAAGCATACCAGTCAATATATCTAGGGAGCTCTCCGGCTCCTAACAAGACAGTATAGCATAAAACTAATTTTTACGCTAACCTCTATCGGTATTGGATGATGTGCCCTGTTGTGGAGCAAGGCCGCCTGACTGAGTTGCTAATTTGTGGATTGAGTCTGAGGTTAAATATCTAACTTCCTTTCTTAGTAAAATGGCATTCCTTGATCCTGTGGACCATTATACCACAACCATAACAACTATCTATACCCATTAAGAACTCGCATGGATGGTCCTTACCACACTTTATGCAGGCTGGATAATTGGGTCTCCGAACAATACTATCATGGGATCTAAAAGTTGGAGCTATGCCCACTACTCTTTCTTAGTTAGGGGTGCAATGGAACTGTATAATTATGATGCAGGTATTTATGAGTGGCTCTAAAATTGAAAATGATTTCTACATCCTGACTTCTACCTATTGAACTCAAATTGTCCGATTCTATCCTTTTTTATCCATCTCTCCCATTCCTTTAACTTCTATCTCAATATTCTGTGTATGAGTCATAAATTGATCGATATCCATATCCCCAATTAACGTGGCAATCATATACCTTTTGACAACCAAGTTCTATACTCCAATGAGAAACTTACTCATAAGAGCTATGGAATCTAGCAATAACTTTGGTGCAAGAGCTATGGAATCTAGCAATAACTTTGGTGCAAATTTAGCTATCTGAGTAAACTTAAGGTAGTATTGCTTCACAAACATAGAGCCCTACCCAGGTTCATAAACTCTTTTACCTTAGCCTCCCTAATCTCCCGAGGAAAGAACCTCTCCAGAAAAGTTATTTAAAGTACGTCCTAACTCATAGAAGATGCATTCTCACCCCTAAATTTCTACCACATAGTAAACCAGGCATAACCAATATCCTTCAATTGATAAGAAAAAAATTCCACACTTTCCTCTTCGGCAACATGCATAATCTGAGTAATTTTCTTCATATTATCAATAAAAAATCAAAGATCCTCATTCGCCTTTGACCCAAAGAACCCAGGTGGATTCATACTAATGAATTCTCAAACTCTTTTTGTAACTAAGTTACCATTCTGCTGAAATGGGACTACTACTAGTTGATTTCCCTGAGCATTTATATTCACAGCCTAAGCTAACATTTGGAAGACAGTTCGAAACTCACCATAAGAGGCATTCTCATTTAGAGGGTTTGCAGGTTGGAGTGGGGCTGGCTGATTACCATTTCTGTAGGTATAAGCTCTATGAGAAAACCTTCTCTATCACATGAAAGCACATATTAAAGCAGATGAAAATAAATTCAGAGCATGATAGAGATTATGAAAGAAGGGATGGTTCCTAATACATTTCACTGTCTCTTTCCCATAAGTGTGGTGCACTTCACACCCATAATCAAGACTCTATGTAACATGGCTTTTCAGACTCCCTAGGACTCCTTAAACCCTTAGGCTCTGATACCAAGTTTGTAATTCCCCAAAGATACCCCCTGGACGTTACATGATGCTTATGACTATAAGTAGCCCCAAACCAACCCTTGATATTTATTAGGCTCTAAAATCTACTACATTAACTTGAAACATGAGCAAAAACTAACAAAAAAATCATAATTTGTATTCAAATAAAAGATCAATCTCAATAGAATATTGTAACTTAGTAACATTCAAATCCATGAAGAATGAAGGAATACATTGTGTGACTAGTCTGGAAAAGCCTTCACCTAAAACAAAAGAGCCACTAGGATAGACCCCAGACGACTCAAACTAAAAATGTAACTTTTGAATTAATAATAATCAACATCTGAAATCAATATAAGTTTGTCCCTCGAACTATGAGGAATCACCAACTAGATAGATATAGTAAGTAGTGATCGTAAATAGTTGTGTTGCTGGGGCCGAACACCAGAACCTACATTATGAAACAATGAGCCACACAAATATATATGTGGTTAGTACTTTTGGAATATACTTAGTCTATGAGGGTGAATGCACTAAATAAAACTTGTTATATGTCATAAATATAAACATGCATGCTAAGTGTAGGTGAATTCACCTTGATCATGAATAAAACTGAAAGCTGAAATAACATAAGCATAAATCATAAAATAACATCTGAATAAGGGTTGTGAGTCATTACACTTAGTTTCTAAAATCTACACTTTGTAGGAGATTCTTATAACCGACATAAGCCACATAAGCTATCATGGAGTTAAACGTCTTACCCATATTGAAGAGAGTTGTAATACTCTTTCCATTGGAATAAAACCATAACTTAAAGCGATCACTAAACTTAGCCCATTTGAGACGAAGAGACATTCTCTGGTGAGGTCCGTTAAACCTACAGTGGCTTCTAGGAAATAGGATATACACAACCCATATTCTCCTCTCAGTGATAAATACTACTCTCAAAATATATACTCGTTTGCTCATACTTATGAAATTTACCTTAAAATAGCATATGAATTTATAAACTGAAACCAACTATGTTTATCTTACTTAAATCATACTCATAAAGAAAATGTGAATTTCATAACTTATCTGAGATCATAAGATCAAAAATAAACTTAAATCATGTTGTAATACTTTATAACTTGAACTAATAAACTTGAACGTCTTGTAAACTGAGTACACAAATGCTCAAAATTTTAATCATTTATCAACTCATAGAAAATCATGTCAAAATATCAAACTCAATGCATAAAATCACTTTCATGAATAAAACATAATTTAACAAGAAATATTGTACTAAATAAGATTTAACTCATGAGAAAATATCATCATCTTTAAAGCATAAGAACCTAGTAAATTAATTTCTTAAATTTCAATTAAAAATCAAACTTTTGGGCACAAGGATGGAAGAATATCCTTGTTCAAACCCCACATACCTGGAATTGATGAATTTTTTGAAGAAAACTTAAATTGGGACCTTGAAACCTTGAATCTTGGAAAGAAAAACCTTCTTTTGTGTTCTTGAGGATTTGGGGAGAAGAATGATCGTTTAATATGCGTTATGAGGATGAGATTTGTTTTTATTATGGTGTAAAAGTCATTTAATAGGCGAAAGACCAAAAAGTCCCTCAAAGAATCTGCGTCGTTGGGTATGGCACACCCTTATCGTAGACCCTCATTATTTTGGGGTCTCGAGATGAACCCATATGCATTCTGAAAATTCTGAAACATTACCTAATAGTCCCATTATCATTCTTCATCATAATTTAACTCAAAAATCACCATTAAACATGAAAGAGGTATCAAAATCAAATCGTTGAAATTTTGGGGTTTAATAATTTTCATTGACCTTAGAACCAAAAAAAGTGTGTGGGGGGGGGGGGGGGAGGGAAGATCCAGCCTTATGAATTAACCAACCCTAGTAACTTTAGATGAGACAGTGACAAAACCCACATGGTCAGACTGACGAGACTGCGCTTCCACAATCTGAGCCAACATATGAATGGACTGATATAACTTAGCATTTGAGACCTCTCTCTGTAGGGATTGCATATGATTAATACCAACTTGTGGAGCTCGAGGTGGACTAGGTGGGGCTGGTGGAACCTTAGGAGTAGCAGTGAAATTCAGAGTATGAGCTTTATGCCGGGTCTGCATCCCTTGAGTAGGATGGACCTTCTTAGTATTTGACCCAGTAGAGACGAAGGTTCAAGCTGAGTTTCCTAACAGTTGGATCTTCAGGGAAGCATAATCTGAAATGCAAAAAGTCATAAGTTAGGAGAATTTCATTGTAACTAGACTCTGCAGCACGAACTAGAACATGAACAATGGGATACATTTCTAAATGACTCATAGACTTTCCTTCATAAGTATGGTGCGCCAAACACCCATAAAAGGGACTCTACTCTACACGACTTCGTAGATACCTTGGGACCTTGAACTATCCTCTGATACCAAGTTTGTCACAACCCAAGCTGAGGCCCTGGCCACGATGAGCATCTCGAACCATGAAGGCTTGAGAGACCCCTTAACATACTATCATAAGCATAAATCATCAAAATGTTGAAGATATAATGAAGTTATAACAAAACAATAACCAAATCTAGTCTACGAAGCCTCTACTAGTGATTATCTATCTAAGCTGTGACAAGGCCCCCAACCGAATCATAAACTGAAAGAAATTAAATATATGAATAGATGTCTTCCAAAATATGAAGGGCACACCAACTTTGAAGCTTCAGGGATATCCTACTATTATGTTGAACCACAGGACTAAGCCTCAGAACCTACATTATGAGAAATGAAGCCGCCCGAGGATGATCAATACTTGGAATGTATTGGTATGTAGAACAATCCAAAAACAATGTACATTTCCTTATACAAAACAACAGTGGCATTATTAAAACAATTTAACAATATAGAATCAAAATACATGGGCATAATAAAAAACTTCAGTCGATCCTATAAAAGCATAAACTCAACTCTTTTTATTAATTCTGAGCAAGACGGTATGCCCTACAAGTCTATTAAACCACGGGCTATGGGTCTGTCATTAACTCGTCGGCCAAGCCCCCAATTCGAGTTTGCCGTAAGGATTGAAGTATCTTGTCTAGTAAACTATCTATTTTTTAGGAAAGAATTACTTCCGCATTAGCAAAACACAATTTCGAGTAATAAGCTTTCAACTCATGCCTTCTTTGGATAACTATCTAACTCTCTTAGATCCCATTTTAGTTCTGTAAAACATACACTTTTTCCCAAATTCTTATTTTGAGTCTAAAAGAGCAATGTCTACATTGGTATCATCATACCAAGACTTGCAAACCGTATAAATCATATCATATAAACTCCATAGACCTTTATTCAAAAACATATTATTGACCACCATAAATGATTCAAAATATCAAACAAGAGTTTCTTGTATTCGAAATAAGACATACAAGTTTAAGAAAAATGTTTTCCTTTAAAGACTTAACTCTTAGGTGGTCGTCTCTTTCATAATCATATACAAATTTTCATAAGAGAACCAAATCATTAGAAACAAGAAACACCTCTTTGAATGCACATAAACGATGATGCAAATTTGATATAGAAGCATTTGAAACTCAAGCATATCATCCTTCATTAAACAGTCCACAACATTAGTAAATGCATAAATTTCATCATTAAAAGGGGACTCATGATTCATACTCTTCAATCAATTCCAAAATCTATAACATATCTCTACATATATAACTAGCAAACTGAGCCGTGCTTCGTGCGATAATTTTAATAAAATAATGGCTTCATACATCTATAAGATAGGAAAAACAAAACTTTCTTGTTTTTTTGCCTACAATTAAATTCTCTATAATAGATTCAAACATAAAATGTGTTTGATATAATTATTTGTCAAATTTCATAAAAGGAGAATTAAAAGATCAGAATTTAACAACTATCTATATTCCAATTAAGTTGCCTACATTGCTAATCATTAAATGACGGGATACATGCAACACAAGTTGTACAGATTACTTACTCGTCTTTCATGAACACAACTTCTTAAAAATTAATCTTAGCATTAAAAATGTCATTAAGTCTCTTGTACACATATTTTATATATATATAAATAATTATATTTAATATCAATAACTGGGGTACTAAGTTAATGAATGAACACAAAATTGAAAAGAAGATCATTTTTTTATCTGATAAGCAAAACGAATTAAGTTTCTCAGCCAAAATCCCAAACAATGATAAGAAAATATATATACATTAGATGATAGGGTGTAGCTGGTTCAAAAAAGTAAAAACAAAATATTTTGTACATACATACATAAACAATTATTACCTTTGGCATAAGTTCATAGATATATATGATGTCTAACTAAGAAATTCTACAGGAAAACGGGAAACTTGAACTTGATCGTTTGGAAGAAGAGAAATCTTTGGACGATTAAATAGAATTGGTGAAAGCCACAAAATTAAAGGACATAACATTTCATCTACAAGATGTCTCTTTATTAAAATACTAATAGGAGAGGCATATCAAAATTACCAGAAACGCAACTCATCGAATATTTGTTGGAAAAGGTACTTTCGTTATTTTGAATTTCAATCTAACGTCTCAAAAAATTGGGACGACCAACACTCTTTAGGGAATTTTGTTTGGACGATGAGATTTGAGAAGTCACACCTCTAGAGTTTCATACACTCAAATACTTGAAGTTACATGGGGTGACAATAGGAGAATGGAATGCTTCAGATGCATCTTTTCTTGTGCTTGACAAGCTAGTTCTAAGAACTTGCTACTACTTCAAGGAGATCCCTCCTAGCTTTGTGGATATTCCAACATTGTGACTTAGTGAACTAATTGACTGTGTCGACTCTCTTCAGGTTTCATCTATGAATATCAAAAGAGAACTAGAAGAAAACACTGGATGTGAGAGTCTCCTAGTTCTTATAACGTCATAGATAGGATTACTAAAGCTAGTAATTTAGCTAGTTCAACATCTATCTGTTCCATCTAATACAGTTTATAGAAGTACAATTATTATAGTAACTTGTGTCGTGCCGCATTACAATTTTTCATAGTAATTTATGTCTTGCATGTTGTATATGTTTACACTGAATGATTTGTATACATAACAAATTTTGTGGATAACTTTTTTCTTTTCTTCAGAGGAAAGTTAAGAATTTTACCAGTCAAATTAAGTGCATTCCTTTCCAGCCAAATATAATTTGAATACTCTTAGTTTCTCCTATACAAATCTCCCCCATAATTCAATAAGTTGACTGTTAAAACAAACCCAAATATCCTATTGTATCAACACTCCACAATAGTCTTATAGGCCAAACAAAAAGCAGTAATTGCATTGCCACTCACAGCCACAGTTTCAGGTAACTTCCTCTTGGGCTTAACCTTTTGAAACATAGATTTAAAATCCCTCATCAATGGTTTGTTCGACACACGAAACACATGGTACATTTCATAACTCAAATATGATAAGATATCGACAAAAGTTAATAGATCACAATATTATGTTAACTGAAATCCAATAGCATCCAAAAAAAACCACCCAGTACTATCCCGTGTAACCTATTCAGTCAATTTTATTGACAAATATGCTTTGTACATTACTAAATAAAATTTCCATACTAAATAAGACACTGGTAAAGAAAGTTGCAGTAATTCAATGAGACATCAGTAGGTTTCTGGTTCTCTTTGACAACAAACTGCTTTCACATCACGATGGCCTCAATAGAGACTTTGTTGCTCCAACATTGGAATAATGTGATGGAAGCTCTCAGAAGTACTCTTTTGAAAGAAAATGACCCAAGGAAATGACTGCTCTCTTTGAACAAACCAAATGATGAAATGGGTGTATTACTGGGATATACTTCCACTGTTACTCAGAATGGAATTTCGCATGCCATTTCGGATTCAAAACTTCAGGAATATGGAAAAAGATCAGCTTACTACTCGCAAGAGGGAATAAGCTCGTTTTTCTCTTTGAACTTTTTACCTGCAAAGTTATCGTCACTCGGTGTGTCTTCTGCTCAAGAAAGCCTAGGGTCTTTGTATCAGAGTACATATCTAGTCAGTTCTCAAAATCATATTAGGGTACATAATGGGGAATCAACTGTGGCCACTGACTTGGTGAATTTCCAGTTTTACCTTTTGACTTAAATCCAGTGAGTAACTATGGACCCGTGCAAAAAAATATTAATGGAACAGACACAACATACAATGGAGCTAAAGCAAATTTGGAAAATTATCATCCCGATTTGAAAAACTAGATAGAGAAAAATTCAAATTGTGAGATGGTGAATGCATCTGATATTAATAATGCATTGCTATGCCATGAGGGTAAATTTCCTGATAACAAGTCATCCAAAACAGCTATGGATTTTGAGAAAAAACTACCTGATGTTAAGTTTGTTGTGGTGTCTAATAATAGAGGTGATAAACCTGGTGAAGAACCACAAACTTTTGACGTAAAATTCCTTGCATCAACATCTTTTATTAATACATTAGTGAGGTGATACGAGGCGTAAAACACGAAAATGGAAACAAATACCAAATAAGAACAAATAAAGAAAAATGAAATAAATAACGTAAAGGATAGATAGATTGACATAAACCGATAACGAGAGGACAACCAAGGGTATACTAAACCCTAGACCTTCCTATCAATCACCGACAATACCAACCTCTTACGAGGACACAAACGAGAACGGATTCCCGATCACCCACGTTTCTAAACAACTAAAGAAACTCACAACAAGTTTCTACAAAACACTCTTAAATGTATTAAAAACATATCCAAAATCATCTGCCTAAAAATGAAAAAAACTAAAAATTTATAGCCATGGACTATTTATTACACAATGGGCCCAAAAGTGACTCAAAGCCCAAAACATAACAAAGTAGTCTTCATTCTTCTGATCTCCTCATAGGGGATCACAATATTCCTCTTCATCCCTAAATCATGGCCATGATGCACTTTCGCTTGTATCATCCTCTCTTTCTTGAAGAGAATTTGTCCTCAAATTCAAGAGTTTAACATGTTCAAGATCAAGGAATTTCGGTGAGTTCTTAGAAGTGGTAGGGAACATAATATGTGTATCTAAGTAAAGTGGAATGCTAAGCTCACCTTCTTGAGGCCAAACATCCTCCATCGGTACCTTGTTGACTAGCAAATTTGGAACGGTAAGATCCCCATCACATGGATTCACATCAATCTCCACATTTTCATCAAGATCTCTAACTCCTTCCTCATGCTTCACTTCATCTTTATAGTATGGATCACCTTCTCAAAGTATGATGGCTCATCTTGTTGGACACTCACTCATTCAGTGACCCTATCCTTGACATTTAAAGCATTAAGTACCCTTAAGATTAGGATTACCTTCTTTACTACGTGGATACTTTGGAGCACTCTTCTCAATGATCTTCTTCTCAAAAATCTTCTTAAAGTTGGAGCCTTGACTCTAATTGGAGGAAAATTGATTCCCCACCTTAGGCTTAGTTGCCTCCTTCTCCAACTTAATATCTCCCTCAACATCAAAAGCCACTTCTAAAAGATCATCTATCTGGGCAAACTTGTGTATTACCATTCGAGAGGCAATCTCTTGATTCGATCCTACCTTAAACTGGATCTTGGTGTGCTCTTCATCCTCGTTTTAATCAATCTTCAAGAGTAGATTTTGAAATTCATTATAGTATGCTTCAACACTTTTGTCTTCTTATCTCAAATTGTACAACTTATCAAACAACCCTTATCTATATCTCTTCAGTACATACATGGCTCTCATAAGGGCCTTCATATCATCCCATGGTGGATATTGACCTCCATGAAGGATCCCTTGTATCCTCTTAGCCGATTCCCACCAAGTCAAAGCATATCCTTTAAATTGAGCAACGACATAGATCATCTTCTTAACATCAGGCAAATTATTATCTTGGAAGACCCTATCATATTGCGACTCCCATTTGAGGTATCCTTCGACATCAATACCTCCATGAAATCTAGGAAGAGTGACCTTGATAGAATTAAGACCCATATTATGACCTCCATAGAAACCTTGGTCTCTTGGTACATGACCTTGTGCACCACATCCATAACCTCTTTCAACACGTCCTACAAACTCTCCTTGAACTCTAACGGCTTAGTTTTGTAGCATTTGGTGCGGTAGAATTTGGTTAAGTGGAGCTTTGTAGGGTGGATTCAGATTTGGTGGCCTTTGGTAGTGTGGTATTTGGATTTGTAGTACTTGATAGGATGGGTAGTATGGTGTATTGAGGCCTTGTGGGTTCAATCCTTGGGGAATTTAGTAGTTTGGAACTTAAATTGAGGGTGTTTGATTGGGTGGAGTGAGAATTTGGGGAGCTTGGGTGGTGTTTTGGGGCATTTTTTGGTTGAATTGTAGTGGTCGGCTACATGTTGTAGAGTTTGGTCGGTAGTAGTAGTGGTAGGAAAGGGAGCACTTACTTGTGGGGGAGGGTAGAACATATGGTGGAGAGTTCTAGGAGAGAAGGTAGTTGAAGTCTCTTGAACTTACGCACTTGAGGATGCCCAGAGGTAGAGTTAAGGAGTCGTATTGGAAGAATTGTGGCTTCCTTTCACACTCACCAACCTTCTGTCTAAATTTGTCACTCTCTCCTCCAAAAGTGACAACTTCTAATTTATATCTTGCCGCATTTCCATTATAGCTTCCATTATTCTCTCATTTTAGATAGGTTGCATCTCGTCGCCCAAAGCCATATACCTATCAATGAGACACTAAACACAACTAACAAACAAGGTTAACATTAGTGAAATCAATCCTCTCGACCCAGGTGTTTAGATTAGCTTATACTTTAGTTCAACTTGTTGATATTGGTTGATTGTAGTTGGTATTGGACTCTATTAGGAAGTAAAGGACTTTAAAGAACTTTAATTCAAATGTTAACTAAGAAAAACAAAGGATAAAATAAGGAAAAGATACAAGAAACAATGACACAAAAGAAGAACAAACAAGAACTAATTGAACAACTAAGTAGATTACAATTTAGTTGTTAATTAGTTTCAAGAATCAAAGAAATGAAAAGACGAATTAAGAGATGAAAGCAATGGGTTTAAACCTGATTTGGTTGAGTTTTGAAGTTGATAAGGTGTTTAAAAGGGGTGGAGATGCGTGGGAGATGCACTGGAAATATGCCAAAGCAGCCTAGGTACGTTGGAGGTATGGCCACACCTTGAGGACATTTGGAATGCAGGCTGGGCGCTGATGGTTGATTGCTCACTGCCTTGGTCTGCGTTGGGGTTGTGGCAGTAGGTGGGGAGTAGGTTCCACTCACCTTGGACGTAGCTTGGATGCTTGATCACAGTATTGAGATGCGGCTGACCTGCTGGGGCAGATCCAGCACACATCAGGCACACATCACCTACCCAATCAGCTAGAAATTGTACTATGGACATCAATGGTCCCCCTTTTTTGTCCTCACTTAGGAATATTCTTTAGGACCTTCAGAAAGGTACTTGTACAAACACATTTGCACACCTTTTATACACTTTTTGAGGATCAAAAACCACCTTTTTGAAGAAGATTCAAGATGAAGATTTGAATCTCCTTTAAGAATACCAAGAAGTTCAAAATTTTCTATCTCTTAAACCGTTGATCGGAATGCAACGAAATTTTTAGCCAAGGATATTTTCAACCTTCTAAACACATTCCAAGCATCAATTTCCTCAAATTCTCAATCAAATAGTTTAGATTTTAACTCCACCTTCGACCTTCAAATTTGAGTTTCTCAACAACGGTAGACCCTCTGATTCACCTCCGATTGAGCTCAAATTCAAGGTTTAGACTCTAATGGTGTTAGGGAACAAGAATATAAAACCAAAACACAAGAAAAAACCAAAATCAAAGAATCAAAATATAATCTATAGGTAAAAACATAAATAGTACTATTTTCGGTTTTTGACTCTCTTTTTTGTTGATTTTTGAGATAGCAAAACCCAAGACTCTAATTATGGGAACGATTCTAAGCTCAGCTCTGATACCAAATGATACGAGAAATGAAACACAAAAATGGAAACAAATACGAAACAAGAACAAATAGAGGAAAATAAAACAAATAACGTAAAGGTTAGATGGATTGACATAAATCGATAACGAAAGGACAACCAAGGGTATACTAAACCCTAGACCTTCCTATTAACCACCGACAATACCAACCTCTTACGAGGACACAAATGGAAATTGATTCCAAGCACCCACGTTTCTAAACAACTAATGAAACTCCCAACAAGTTTCTACAAAACACACTCAAGTGTATTCAAAACATATCCAAAATCATCTGCCTAAAAATGAAAGAAAACTAGCTATTTATAGCCATGGGATATTTATTACACAATGGGCCAAAAAGTGACCTTAAAAGCTATTGGGCCCAAATGCAACCCAAAGCCCAAAACATAACAAAAGTAGTCTTCATTCTTCCGATCTTCTCATGGGGGATCACAATATTCCTCTTCGTCCATAAACCGTGGCCATGATGCACTTTTGCTTGTATCATGAGGGGTCCCAAAGAAATCAATTTGAGTATGCCTCGAAGGGGATAAAAAAGGCTGAACCTGAGAACAATACATTGAGTTCTAAAGTTGCTGGGAGGATTTCAAATTCTGAAAAACAGTCTTATGGTGCAGAAACTCTGAGTAATCTATTACCTGAGTTGTCTGATGGTCTGGTTTCCCAACATTCCCCCATGCCAGCAGTTGTTGTATATCACACAATCTCGATCAATTCTATCCACTGATAGGTCTCCCCTATTTTATAAGCTGCTTTATGCTTCACTTTTTTATCTTCATGATAATTTAGTCCTGCAACAGAAACTATTTGTAAAGTTAAATAGGAAAAAGGGAACGGGTAACCCATGATTTCGAGTGAAATAGCAAAAGATACATAATTTTTTTATACAAATGAAAGAAAAGTAACTTCGTTCACAATTTTATAATAGTGGTGTAATCGTTTAAGCAATGAACTATAGAATATATCATAAAATACGCATGAACGGTCTTTTCTTGCAAATCAACATCAGTTAAGCAGTGTCATGGATGCCTGAATTTCTTTAAGCTTCCATCCTTTCATCTTTGGTACTATCTTTGCAACAAATGGGACCATCAACCCAGAAAAAAATATGAACATGATGAACACACCTAGTAAAATGGAAAATTTCCAGACTTGGAACAATAAATACCATCGATTCGAGCAATTCTACAAATAATGATGCATACCTGAAGGACTCCATGGAAATAAGAAGTTAAAAGTATATGTAACAATCCAAGAAGTAAACCAGTTGCATACAATTGCAAGACTTTCGACTGATCCCTGTATGTTTAGTGCTTAATCCCATAGCTCTAACACGTGACCTATATAGATCACATGGACACAATTTTGATGTTGTCCTAAGGCTTCAGGTGATCAAAATTTTCAAGCATGTTATATTTCTTGGTTAAGAAAGATGCACACACAATGTTTAGAAATTCGCCATATAATGGGCAAGGGCATCCTAGGTCACAAAGCATCCCACATTCACGCAAGGTTTGGGGAAGGACTGTACCTAAAGAGTGCGACGTAGACAGCCTAACATGCTACATATATGTCAAATGACAAGGTGGAAATCATATTTTCGATCCAAATCCACCTAGAATATGTAGCAATCAGCACAAAAACAATCTTGGCCTTTTAAAGTCAATTGAAAGTAGAAATTCAAGCCAAAGCACGAAGAAGTATTATATTTTAGCAGGAAATAAAAACAATTTAGCTCTTTAGATGATCCAATGTAAGCTTCGGTAAGCCTATCACATGCCCAAATAATCAATCAACTACATAGATCCTCAAAATACATTCATTAGGACTTGTCTACATTTGTTTGTGAGAATCCATTTCAAAATAGTCGTCACATCTCAAAAGTCAATATGAACTAATTTTCAAAGCTAAAGTCAATCATACTAACTCGATATTTGATATTTGTTGCTAGTTTGAAAGGAACACATAAAAAGTAGTTAGAAAAAATACAAACAGAAAGAAAGGAAAACGAAAAGGGGAAAACTGACATGAAGGCACGAACCAAAGAGTATCAAAACACAATATATTTTTTTGAGCAAAACTTAATTGTATTTAAAATCAATAAATGAGAGAGCAAAATTGCTTCATCTCGACAATTTTGATAGAACCATTATGCAAAATTTGACTAACAAAAACTGTTAGATTATATTTTCTACATCGATTATTGTAGTTATGTTTGATCAAATAACATTTTCAACAAATGCAGGGATAAGTTAACTAGTCATCCTTCCCAAACCTTAACATTGCCATCTTGTTCTTTTTTTCTACAATGGACAAGAAAAACATATCAGAATTGGGAAGAGGGAAAAAGTATAACATTCAGGAAAGATTTGCAACTTCATGTCAAAATCAAAAGAGAAGGCAAACTTCTATCACATAGTTCTTCAAAACAAATCAAAGAAACATTAAGAATGACCAGAAAAGGATAAGGAGATACAACATTACACAACTATTTCCCTTTTCTATTTTCAAGTCATTCCTCAATTCCAATTTTTTTTTAGATCTTCAAGGTATCGCCAATTCACCAATTTACTTCTATGATGAAAACTTGAAGGTAATTCTGCAAAACAAAGTAAAAATGAGAAATTCATCATAATACTACAATAAATTAGTTCACAAAATAACAAACTTAACAAATTGAAATACAGAACTGATCCCCAAACACTTCCTCAATTCGAAAATAGACAGAAAGTTGGAAAGACCCAAAAACACTTCCTCAATTGCTCTGTAAGACACTATAGTCATGTATGAAAAATCTCCCAACTTTATTATATAACAAACATATACGGTTGAATGTTTCCTAAGATCTATTCATGAGTAATATGATGAAAAGGGCTTATAATTTAACAGAAGAGTAGCCAAAACTCCTATTGAAAATAAAGAATATAGATATTTGACAGAAGAAAAATCAAAACTCCAATTGAAAATACAGAACAAATTAGATATTTGAGAGAAGAAAACACACTGTGTGTAGAGAATTAAGGGAAAAGAAGAACGTAACAATTGTCAATGAAGAGCAGAAGATAGGGAAGCGAAGGTTAAATAGGAGATAATAAAAATGACTTTTTGATGTTCTGTTTAAAATCTCTAACATGAATATATTTAAACTTCAAAAATTTGAAAAAAAAAAAAAAAGAAAAGGAAAAAAAGATAAATAGCAATTCTTGTCAATAAGGCATGCCACATCAACAGGTTGCTCTTTTTTATATATATATAGATATATATGTATGTATGTATGTATGTATATGTATAATATATGTATATGTATATATTGATTTGGAATAAAGAAAACGTAATTTTCAAGTTCATGGATATTAGGATCATTCTTCATACCTTATTGTAGAGATCGTAGCGTAATTTGACCCTTGGAGTTTAGAAAACTTAGACCCGAGGTGGTTTTCTCCGCTCTTGTTGTAAGAATGATTACAAGATGACTTTTAGTGTAAAGAGTTGTTCTTAGGGTCTTAATCACGCATATTGAAATTGGGAACGACTTAGGGACATATAAAGATCCAATTGCCCTTAAAATATACTTAAAAACAATGTCATATCGACAGAAATAAGGGGGGTTGCGGCGCGACCCCTAGCGCGAAGCGGCCGCTTTGCGGCACAACCCCTGGCGCGGGCTAACCCCCTCGTGGTGCGGGACCATCGCACGGGTGAGGCAGTAGCCTCCCGCGGTGGCCCACGTGGTGCGGGCTATCGCGCGCTATGCCCCCAACCTGTGGATTCATAACCAGTAAGTATAGGGATATGAATTCGATCCTTCTCACTGCCCAAGAGTGAATTGACAGTCAATTCTTGATCGTAGCTACTGACCAAAGAGATCCTATTGCATACCAGAGAGTTTAGCATATAGGATTTGCAGATGGCACTTATTAACAACAAAACCATGAGGTTAAGGCGCATATTTAAATTTCTTCTTCTGAAATTTGGTTATTGAACTCTGTCCAGCTTCAAGTTGGATCTTAACTGCCTAGGCAAGTAAACATCTGGATTGAAGAATAAAGTGTCCTCTAGTTCCAAGCTCGAGTTGACTAGATGATCCGCTACTTGATTGCCTTCTCTTAAGACATGAGCAAAAGTATAGTAGCCTTCTTCCTGCAATTTTCAAATCTCCTGCACCTAATACTTACACTGCCACATGGGGTTAGAAACGTTGTTGTTGGGTATACACCAGTAGTAACGAATTGGACTCTTCTATTATGCCCTTCCGGTTATGATCGTGACACCACTTCATATCGGTTAGAACAGCTTGAGATTCTGCTAAGTTATTCAAACACTGATCCATAGGCTCAATAAAGACCATGATCATGTGTCCAAACTCATTCCTCAAACTACCACCTTCAGTAGCAGGCCCTGGAATTCCTTCACTACAGCCGTCACAGTTAAGTTTTAGCCTTCCACTAGGTGGCCTCTACCATTATAGTGATGTGAATTCTAGGAGTAAGATGCTAAAATTCTGGGAGCTATATTCTGCCACTGTCCTTTCAACCCTTTAGTTACTAGTCTGGAGTTTTTACCCTTTGCATCCGGCATTGATGAAGGTAACTAATCAAATATGTTGCCATTGAACGTCAGTGTTGAGGCTTTCACGAATACCATGTTCAAGAAACTATTTAAGCCTACAGGAAAGTGCAAATGTTTCAGCCGCATTATTTGTTCCTTACTGGTCCACATTGTCCTTGTCTGCAACTGTCATCACATCTAGTTTTACCCATCCCAGATTAGGTTTGCACAATTTTACCGTAGTGCTTGTCCATTGATGTGAGAGTTTCTCCATATGTTGACAGAAATTTCTCCAAGGAATATGTAGTTCAAATTCTCGAAATTTCATTCGAATGCTGCTTTGCAAGGATTTCAGAATCTACTTTTTAGTCTTGAAGTTTATGCAAGTGTTTTGGAGGAATTATTTTTCTCTTGATTTATTTTCTAAACAAAATAGTGCAACTTGAGTTGCTCGGCTGAAATTTCATGAGTCACTATGGAAATTGATTTGATGAGTAAAGTGGATCTACGATCAACATTTGTTGTAGTTGTAGAAAAAAATATTTAGCAAGCCGATAGTACACATGGCAGGAGACAAAAGATCAGCTTCATTGGAACTATGAAACGTTTCTTTTGGTAGTCTGCATGTAACAACTTAGTAACATTTTCTGAGTACTTGATATGTTCCTCGAATCCAAATGTTCATCACCTTTCCATTTTATCCACAATCAACTTCTTGGTTTTGTACTTTCATCTAAGGAGAATAACTTGTTAATATAGCGGATTCTTTCCTGTAGGATGTGCTGTCAAAATACATCAATGAGGATGAACGAAGCAGGAGGTTTGAGACACATCATTTCAACTGCTCATTGCTTCATCTGAAGACCATCAAGCTCATTAACTATTTTGGACCACTAAGGAAAAGTAAGTCAGTACTGTCATCAGCAAAATATCTGCTCAAGCATGAAACCGTGCTAGAAAAGTTTTTATTGCTGCCAGATACAAAGAGACTGTTACATCTCAGGATTATGTTAAAATGGAACTGGAGTTGCAAGCTTTCTGAGATCCTCTTCACATGCTTTATTTATCTTTTCATATTGATAATTTGAGTTAAACTTAACACCGGTTACTTTATGGTTGTAGCTGGTTTGTAGCTAGTAGACAAAGGTTAGGATTTTACTTGTTAGGGTATCTTTACTAGATTTTTTGTTAGCATAACAGGACATCGTGGACTCACAGTTCCCTTTTAAGCTTCCCTCTGTTTTATCCAGATTCGCTGCATAGGATCCATTTAACACAGATCTTTCATCCTTCTGTAGTTGCTTGTAAGTGTTGAAAGTGTGAATAGGATCCATTTAACACAGATCTTTCGTCCTTCTGTAGTTGCTTGTACTTTTGAAAGTGTGAAATTAACTTTTGAATGCTGGACTTAAAGTTGATATTTCATCTTGTAAAATGATTAGCTCTGTGGAGCAGCTGTTTGCTGCTCAGTGCTCACTGTCATATTATATGCCAACGAAAAAAGTAGAGAATACATAGTATTGGAGAAACAAGTTTTTCTATAATATTGAACTATGACTGTCTTTAACGGAGTGACATGAACAATGACAATCCAAATCAAGTAGTCTTGGAATTGAAGGGTAGTTGTTATTTTTGCACGCGTGCAAGATAATTTGTCTTTTGGAAGATTGAGTGGTAAAATGATTTGTTTTTATAGATTGATTGAGTCTCGAATACCATCTTAGGGTTTCCCTATTTGTTAAGGAACATATGTTTGAGGAAACATCTTCTTTATTACTCCTTTTGCCCAACCATCAATGTTGAGCTACATGGATAGTGACAATTCAAATAGCCGATCCAATTTTATAGAGCATGATCGTTCTTCAAACTTTTTTGCATGTAGGTTGCAACACTTAATTCTTTCCCGTGCAGCTTATCAGAATAAATATACCAACATAGCTAGACTGTGGGAGGGAAAATCAATCACATTATTGAATTAGTAGCATTCGTCCTTGGTCTTTAAGAAAGGAAAATGTAGTTATATTAGTAAACAAAATATGGTGAGTCCGTACTGGACTGAAATCAGTGAACCACCCCCAAGAGTACAGGTCACGACTCACAAGTGACCTTCTCGAACATGTTATATACTTGTTCAAGACTTGAACAAATGACTTTACTCCCTTACAAATTATCAAAAAGCACAAGTTCAGCAACTTTTCCACCTCTTATCATTCTACTATCATATTTTTTTACCAAAAGATGCCACATCAAACATCACCTATATATATTTATCTTTCCAGTGGAGACTATATAAGATAAATAAACTAGAATAGTTTTTCGATGGGTAAAGAAAATTTAATTTTTATGAATATATCTGGTCAAGCACTAGGACCATGCTCGTGAGTACAAAAATTATATACAACTCATGCTACTCGTGAGGGTTTAAGTCTGTCACCACAGCAGCCTTCTGACTACGTAACAAAAAGTATTTCGTTCAAAGCACCAGCTATTTCTTTCCTTCTGTAATACCCCCAGCATGCATGACGGGCCAAGGTTCCACTGCTTTGCTTTATTTACAAAATTAGTTCGATATGTTGCAATCGTTTCAAATGATAAGAGGCCAAAGGTTATCAATAAGAAAAGACAACTGAAGCGTGCAGAGAGGATCTTGGAAAGCTTAGGAACTCCTGTGTCATTTTAGCAAGATCTGGAAATGCATCACTCCCTAAGAATGTGGCAGAAATGACAAACTTTTCTAGCACAATGGCATGCTTGAGCAGATATTTTACCAATGGCAGCACAAATTTGTTTTTAGTAGTCCATAAAGGTCGTCGATCTTGATGGTCTTCAGATGTGGAAATGAGCCGTTAAAATTATGTGTCTCAAACCTCTTGGTCTGTTCATCCTCATTTGTGTACCTTGACAGCAGGTCCTGTAGGAAAGAATCTGCTATATTAACCAGTTACTCTCCTTAGATGGACATCGTAAGTACTTAGCAAATGTTACAAAGTGGTACATGCAAACAACAGCAAATATGCTCAAAGCTTCATCGAATCTGATCATTTATCCCAGCATGAAGGTGAGAACAATCAATTTTGATAGTGACAACATGAAGTTTCTGTCAAGGAAACTCAAGCTGAACCATTTTCTTGACAAAAACAAATTGAGAGAACAAAGAGACATTTTTATAACATAAAACAGGAAATATGTTATTAACAAAAAGAGCTCTCTACCCTAAAAACCCTACGTAAAAATCCCTAGTTTTGAGATCACCGTCGGATGGCCTTAATGGCCGTCGGCCACTCTCCACCGGAGATTGGCCAGCACCCAAATGGCACCGCTATCGTAGTACCCCCCACAACTATGAATTAAGCAGCTACATTGCAACCAGAGCAACCATTCCCATAAAGCCATTAACGTATCTGCATGGTGCACCAAGAGTGGTTTGGGATGAGGAGGAAGTGTCCCAAATGATTATCAATGAAGATTTAGAATATGCTGTTGTAGGGAAGTTCTCAAATGGTTGGCCGGACATTCAGGAATTGAGGAAACTCATTCCAAAACAATGTGAACTCAAAGGGGATGTGAATATAGGTTTATTATGTAATAGGTACTTCTTAATAAGAACGTCAAGGATGGAAGATTACGTTAACCTATTATCGAAACCTATATTTTACATTGCTCACAAAAATTGGAATTATCCGATGCGGACATTGAAGTGGGATCCTGTGTTTGATCCGCAAGAGGAGACTTCCATTGCAATTGCATGGATATCATTGCCGGCGCTACCACCAAACTTCTTTGGCAAAGAGTCCGTTTTATCATTGGCTGCAGCAGTGGGCAAACCTTTGCAAGTGGACATGGCAACCAGCAACAAGACAAGACCCAGTTGTGCAAGGGTGAAAGTGGAAGTGGATCTTTTAATAGAATTGCCAAAGCGTGTTAACGTTGGAATTAAGAAGAAGTCAGGAGAAATAGTAGCAAAGTGGATCACCATTAAATATGACTATCTACCAAAATACTGCAAAAACTGCAAATTGCAAGGTCACAATGAGAAGGAATGCTTTGTGTTGCATCCATATTTGTATTCGAAAGATGAAGACGATAATGATAAGGAGGACATTAAAGTGAGCTGTTAAGACAAAGTTGAAAAGGAGCCGAAGGAGGTGGAAGAGGATGGTAAAGAAAAATCAACAATAATGATAGTAAGTTTCAACAACAAAGAAGAAGAAATGGAGGCAAGAGAGCCAAACAACAACAACAACAACAAACCCAGTGTATTCCCACTTTGTGGGGTCTGGGGGGGGTAAGATGTACGCAGTCCATACCTCTACCTCTGATGAAGTAGAAAGGCTGTTTCCGAAAGACCCCCGGCTCAAGTTACGAGATATCAAACAAACACATAGTACAGCACAGAAGCAGATGACATAACATAGATACTGCAGCCATAAGGAATATAAAACAGAGTAAAGCAGGAATGCAGGAATATAAAGCAGAGGAAAGCACACAGATTCGTAACAAACATAGAACACGGAACACGGAACAGAACATTGAATACGGAATCATACCAGGAATACACCCCCACCAATTACCTCCCTACATTAGCGACCCGAACAGGCCCTAATCCTCTGCCGTAATTCGCGTCTTCCAGACCTTCCTATCTAGGGTCATGTCCTCGGTAAGCTGTAACTGTTCCATGTCCCGCCTAATCACCTCACCCCAGTACTTCTTCGGTCTACCCCTACCCCGTCTAAAACCATCCAACGCTAGCCTCTCACACCTACGGACCGGGGCATCCATGCCCCTCCTCTTCACGTGTCCGAACCATCTCAATCGTGCTTCCCGCATCTTACACTCCACTGAAGTCACCCCAACCTTCTCCCGGATAGTCTCATTCCGAGCTCTATCCCTTCGGGTCAGTCCACACATCCAGCGCAACATCCGCATTTCTGCCACCTTCATTCTTTGGGTGTGGGAGTTCTTAACTGGCCAACACTCCGCTCCATACAGCAAGGCCGGACGGACTACCACCCTATAGAATTTACCTTTAAGCTTGGGCGGCACCTTCTTATCACACAGCACCCCCGATGCAAGTTTCCACTTCATCCATCCCGCCCCGATACGGTGCGAGACATCCTCGTCAATCTCACCGTTACTCTGGATCACGGACCCGAGGTACTTGAACTTATCCCTTTTCTTTACCTCCTGCGCTTCTAGCCTCACCATAGCCTCACCAAGAGAGCCGGTTTTCATAATAGAGGAGGTATGATACAGAGGTGGAGCCAAAGAGAGAAAGTGATAAATGATGAAGTAGTCACAATAGGCAACAAGTTTGAAATGCTTAACAATGATGAATCTGATAAGCAAGTGAACACCAACGACGTTTAAAGGCAGGAGTCACAACAAGAAAAAAGTAATAATCAGTCAGCAACAAAGGGAGCTACAAAGGGGAAGGAAATCAGGTCAACAAGAAAATGGGTGGAAGAGACTTTTCAAGTAACAAATGATAAGGCAAACAATCCTCATATGACAGGAAACAAAGAGGACAACGCAGCACAAGAAGGAGGTAACCAGAGCAAACATAGCAGCACAAGTAGTTGAGGACATACAAGGAACACATGTTACTAAGAAAACTGATGGGAAGGTGATGGAGATAGTAGAAGCAGTTGACTCATATCAAGAGCAACAACATCAAAAAACAAAAGAGAGTGGGAACAAAGAAAAAGAACCACCAGATGATCATCACAGAGCAAATAGTGAGATGGATGCTGAAGAATCCTCAACTGGACACCAAAATTCAAGCACAAAAGAAGTGGAACAAGTTAGCAAAAGGGACATGATACAAGAAGATAAAGAGGTGGAGAGAAATGAAGAAGAGGATGAAGAGGATTTGCAAGAAAATATTAAGGAAGTTGGTGCTAAAGGAGACTTATCTCCTAGGCATGTTAGAAAGTTAAGGGCAGAAAAAAGAAACAACAAAGTATCAAAGGCTAGAAGTACAAGGAGTAGCTCGGCAAAACCTAATATTTCTAAATAATGACTGAACATCTTTGTTTTGGAATATAAAGATCAGTCAAACACTCAAAATTCCTTTGATAGAGTGATTGATCTTAAAAAAAGATAAAAGGTCTCTTTTATAGCTCTTCTGGAACTCTTTCCAGGGGCTACAAGAATTAGACAGTTATAGGAGTAAGTTAGGGATAAAAAATGCTGTAGTTCATTGCTCATCAAAGATTTGGATTTTCTAGAATGATGATTGGGAAGAAAAAGTGATGTATGATTCTCAACAGCAAATAACCATGTAATTTACTCATTCTGCCAATAGAAAGGAGTTGTGGATAACCACAATATATGCTAGATGCAATGCTTTTGAGAGATTACAACTTTGGGAGGAGCTGGAAAAAATAAGCAATGAGGTTAATAAGCCCTGGATAGTCGGAGGTGATTACAATGTTATTCTTAATGCAGATGAGAAACTTGGTGGTTTTGATGTTACTTTTGATGAAACAATTGACTTTGCTTAATGTGTTAACAATTGTGCACTCTCAGACCTGGTTTATAAAGGTAGTACATATACTTGGTGTAATGGCGGAATAGAGGATGAGTGCATTTTCAAGAGGTTGGATAGAATCTTGGTTAACTAACATTTCTTGCAAGAGACACCTAATTCCGAGGTAGAACATTTAGTACGAGATGGATCAGATCATAGTCCACTTCTTTTAAAATGTAATTGGCGCAGTGAAAGAGTTTTAAAACCTTTTAGGTTTTTAAATTTCTGGACACATCACAGTACTTTTAAAGATGTGGTTCAAGCAAATTGGAACATCTCAGGGCGATCCTTTCCATATTTTTAATGAGAAGTTAAAGCATTTAAGGAAGGTGCTGGCTATTTGGAGCAGAAGCACTTATAGGAATATCTTTCACAAAGTATCAAAATTGGAAGATATTGTAAGAGTGAAGGAGTTGCAACTAGAAATAAATTGTATAGAAGAGAATCAAATGGATTTGAGAGCAGCAGAAGAAGAATTGAGGAAGCATTACCAGTTAGAAGAGCAATTCTGGAAGCAGAAGTCTGGAATGACATGGTTCAAGGATGATAATAGAAATACTAAGTTTTTTCACAATTATGTCAGGGCCAAGAGCAAGAGACTCTGTATACATGAAATAGAAAATGAGTAGGGAACAGTTTTGCAGGAACTACGTAGTATTAGGGAAGAAACAATGAATTGTTTTAAAAAACAATTTATGGAGGACAACAAGAATGAGGAGTATAAATTGCTACACGGTATTCCAAGTATCATTTTAGAGTCATAGAAAGAGATTATGGATAGAACACCAATTGAAGATGAAATCAGAAAAGCAATTTTTTTCACTCAACAGTGAAAGTGCTTGTGGTCCGGATGGTTTTTCAGGGAAGTTTTATCAGAGTTGTTGGGATATCATCAAGACAGATGTCATTAATATGGTAATTTCTTTCTTTTGCTGATATGAACTACCTAGGTATGTAACTCATACTAATCTAGTGCTTATACTAAAAAAAGGTGTTCAAGAGATTTACTGATCTAAGACCAATAAGTGTAAGCACATATATTAGTACAGTTATATCCAAAGTAATTCATGGAAGGCTGGTGGATTTGTTGCCTATGATCATTTCTCAGAATCAAACTGGGTTCATAAAAGGAAGAAGTATAGCTAAGAATGTCCTGTTGACTCAGGAGATAATCAGGGATATAAACAGAAGGGATAAGTTTCATAATATTGTGGTTAAGTTAGACATGGCTAAGGCTTATGATAGAGTTACTTGGGTCTATATGACCAAGGTGATGAGGAGGTTTGGGTTTACAGAAAGAATCATAGATATGATTTGGAGATTAATGAGAAATAATTGTTATTCTGTATTAGTTAATGGTAAATCATATGGGTTCTTTCAATCCTCTAGGGGCCTTAAGCAAGGAGATCCTCTTTCCCCTGATCTTTTTATTATTGCTGCAGAGGTGTTGTCAAGGAGCCTTGGATTTGGCATGCCTAAGTGGAGTGAAAAGATTAATCACCAATTATATGTAGATGATACAATCTTGTTTTGTTCAGGTCATAACGGGCCGATAAGGAAGATGATGAATGTGTTGGTGGAATTTGAGAAGGTGTCTGGTCAACTCATTAATCTCTCCAAAATCTTTTTATACATACATGAGAAGGTTCCATTAGAAGTCAAGAATATAATAAGGAGGTACACAAGTATTTATATAGGTTCCTTCCCATTCACCTACTTGGGATGTCCTATCTACTATGGTAGAAGAAAGAAAAGTTACTTTGAGGATCTGATTCAGTAAGTAAAAAGGAGGATTTTAGTTTGGCATAGCAGGTTCTAGACATATGGTTGAAGATACACTCTTATCAAAAGTGTTTTGCAATGTTTACCTATCTATCTGATATCAGCTATGAACCCTCCCAAAGGGGTTATTGATCAAATACATAAACTAATGGCTAAGTTCTTTTAGAGTAATACAGGGGGGCTGAAAGGTAAACACTGGATTGCATGGGATCAATTGTGCAGTCCAATGAATGAGGATGGAATAGGTCTTAGATCACTACATTTAGTAGCTGATGCTTTATTTGCAAAGCTTTGGTGGAATTTCAGGACATCTGCAAGAACCCTTTGGAGCAACTTTATGTGGAACAAGTACTGTAAAAAGAAACATCCAGTGATAGCACAAGTTATAGGGGCATCACTAATTTGGAAGAAAATGATACAAGTGAGGGAAGAAGTGGAACATAATATATGGGGTCAAATCAAGACAGGAGAGGTAAGTGTCTAGTTTGATAACTGGACTAAGCAAGGTGCTTTGTATTATATGGAGGATCATGATCAAGGGGGTGTGGAAATAGAGGTAGAATAAATTGATGCTCAGTCGGTATTTATCAGAAGACATGATGGATTATATAGTGAACAATATCACTCCGACCTTGCAAAATGATACACGAGATAGATCTTGGTGGATGGGCAGTACTAATGGTAATTTGACTGTTAGGTCTACTTGGGAGTTGTTAAGATCCAAATATGAAAAGAAAGAAGAATATCTATAAATCTGGAACAAGGAACTACCATTCAAGATGATTTTTTTCTTAAGGAGAGTTTGGAAGGCAAGAGTTCCTACAGATGACAATTTACAGAAGATGAGAGTGAACTTGGTGTCTAGATGCTGGTGTGGTGACCCAAGTAATTAGGAGACTATAAATTACCTTTTCTAACATCTTTAATAGCTTTAAAGCTATGGAGGTTCTTTGCTCATTTTATAGGTATTAAGGATGAAGGGAGACAACTATCTCATCATTTGAGGATATGGTGGAATTATCAAGGCTCAAGAAGGAAGTAACAGTTATGCAGGCCATTCCAGCTCTAATCCTATGGGCACTATGGAAAAAAAGAAATAACATTAAGCATGAAGGTCATACTACATTCTCTGGGATGGCTTATCAGATTTAACAAAGCCTTACTTACTTGATGAAGAAGAGATATAAAATCTAGGCTGCTCAATTATGAAATGGGAAGACATGATCAATTTTGTCACAAGATATAAACCATGGATTCACTATCACTTGGTGAAATGGGAGCTCCCACAAGCTGGCTACATTAAATGCAATACAGATAGGGCTTGCAGAGGCAACCCAGGTATTGGATCGTATGGTTTCTATCTAAGAAATGAAGAAGGAGACTTGATATATGCTCAAGGTGAGAACATTGGTTTTACTACTAATGTGGTTGCTGAAATGAGGGCATTACAAGAAGAAATTAAGTATTGCAAAGAGAATAACATCATAAAAGTGCAGGTTGAGTCAGATTCTTTGATATTGGTTCGAGTGCTTAAAAGGGTATGGCAAGTCCCATGGGAAGTGATAGAGCTACTGGAGGACATAAGAAGGAATGAGGACCTAATCGACCTACAAAATCAGCACATATACAGAGAAGGGACTGCACTAGCAGATTACATAGCTAATTTAGCAATTGATATGCCAAGCAAACTGAGATTTCACACATTCCAATAATTACCAAGCAAAGGCAGGAAAATCATCAACATAGAGAAAACACAAATTACTTCAGTAAGGATAAAAGCTAAATACATCAGGCCACATGCAGAATTTGATCAACAGAGACAGAGATCCTAAGGTCACAGATTCTAACTAGTACAACTGTTAATCAAATTACTAATCTAGGTTAGCTCAAAAAATCACCAAAAAAAAGGGTAATGGCATTAACTTCAGTAATGAGCACAGAAGGGCAGCATCAAACTCAGGTGTGAAAAGGATGGCTATTGTGATGAAATTGGAGAAGAAGGAAAAGGTATACCATTGGGATCTCTCTCAGATGTATTCCTCTTCAGATCACAACCTCCACAAATCCATCCACCTTCATCAGTTGAAAATAAGAAAGCTTTTACCTAGATTAAGATCTTGTGCTAATAAAAAAGTATATTCATCATGGGAATGAGGGCTCCACAGCAATAGAGTCATCAATGAGTAGCATTGAAGAAGAAGATGGAAAGTTCTCTTTTTTGGAAAGTACAGTCCTTCAATAATGGTAGGGTTTTAGAAAGTGGACTGGACCCAAACAATTTCTATTTCAGGCATTATGTAATTATGGGCCTTTTGCCAGATTTGGTTTATGATTATTAATGAAATGGCCATGCGGCCAGTAAAAAATTTATAAAAAAAAAGAGAACAAAGAGTTCCTCTAAACATCTTACACAAAAAACTGAACAATAAGCACACTGCTGCAGCAGATTTAGCAAAGAGAAGACATCAACTTTCCAAACTAAAAAATAGATTCTAAAATCCAAACAACACAACATTAAAATAAAATTTCCAATGGATCTGTATCTGTAACACATTGAGAAATACTCACCTTGATGGACTAGCACTGTAAAATGGTGCAGACCTCATCTAGGATGGTTAAAACTAAACACAGATGGTAGTTATGGATAAAGAGGATGCGGACCACCCTTAACTTAATGTAAATATTGTCAAGGGAGTCACAAAATGTTTTGGCACTATTAAGCTATTATTGAAGAGATTAATGATTCAAAGAGTAGTCAAGGTGCACAGTATTAAAATAGAAGTCTCTGTGTGGCTTATTCTTTAGTTCGATACAGTCACCTATTGGATGCAGAAAAGAAAAATTTCAGCTTTATCTAGCTACCGAGAGAAACAAGAGAGAAATGAAGAATTGACAAGTGGATCTCCCTTCTTACAAAATTTGAAAGAAAACCCAGAGCTTATCTTCTCCAATAATGCAACAGGATGAACTTCCTGGTCTGATCCTCTTCTGTCAGTTCACATGTTACTTATCTCACTTTTTGCTCTATTTAATTCTTATAGAAACTACATACACGGGGACACTCTCCACAAGTACATAAGTTAAGTTATGTTTCAATTGCAAATTGGATTGCTCTTCCTATACAAATTCCCTCTTTTTCCTTACACTTGGGGGCTTGTCTCCCAGACTTTTGTCGAGTTGTACCTTTTTTCAATAGGTAAGCTAGTCAGGTCCCCCTCTTGATAACATATAATCATTATCTATAAAATATATCACTTAGGTGGCTTAATTTTTTTTGAAAAAAAAAACTTTTATGATTTTTTTCCTGAAGTACTTAAGATCAGAAATATGTTGATATGTATCAACTTCTTCCTCAAATAATTGTTGTTTGATATGGATAACATGAGGTAACTAAAATTAAAGGTCTAAAGGAAACTTACTCTTGGTCCAACATCACACCAGTCAATAACCAATGACTCAAGATCAATGAGCTCTGTAGAAAGCTGCAAATTTCAGGAAAGTCCAAATAATCTTCGGCTACGTTAAGTTCTAAGAATTTCCAACTTAATGGTGGAGACCGCCACCCTCTTAAGTCCAAGAATTTCTGTCTTGATGGTGGAGACCACCACCCTCTCAACTCTAAAGAAAACATGCACTTATAAACCAAATGGATAAACCAGAATATGTCAAAATAATGAATTATGATATACTTGATAAAAAAGATGAAAATTGTTTAATGCTACACGATTTTCCACATCAAATTGTTCATAGTTGGTTTGAAAATCCAAACATGGAACTTTAAACACTTTGAAAAACCCATCAACATGACTTAATGTTATTCAAACAATTGGAAGCTCTTTACTATTTAGTCCTTACTAACTTAGTTTATCAAATTATCCTAAGCAGGGTTAACGGTACTGAAGTGTTGATCCAATAGCAAATAAAATTTTCCTAAAAAGATTTTGATTTTCTTTTTGAAACTGAAAAAAGATTTTGAATTTTGGATAGTGAAGAGTATGAATACACCTCGATGCACTAGCTACCCAATTCAAGATTCTTGACATGGGCAACACTATGAAGAAGTTCCTTCAAATAGCTAAACTCCTTCTCCAAGTTGTGTTCCTCATCCTTAAAATCAAAATTCAAACAAAGGATTGCATAAACAAGTGAAGACATATTTTTCTGTCCGATGCGTATCTTACTACACAATATCAAAATTTCCAAATGCTTAATATGTGGGGTTAACATTTCATGCCAAATTTTATTGTTCTTATTGTAGTAATCTTCTATTGTCAATTCTCTCAGCTTCACTGAGCTAATTTCTAGATGATGTATACCCAAAACTTTTTGTAGTTCCAAGCTCTCCAAGTTAAGGAAACTAAATAATACCTTTTCCATGACACCATCTGTCAATTCCACGTACTCAATTGCAAGAGAAATCAAATTAATCCAATTAAAACTACCACAAGGGTTCAATTGGTAGTGCCTTAAAACCAAATTCCCCAACAACGAATTTTTATATGCAAATTGAGGAAACTCATATGTTTGATAACTTTCACATAAAAGTAAAAGTGAAAGCTCATCAATATTAACAACTTTAGTAGCTAAATGATACAAGCATTTCAGAAAAGTAGTTACATTATTACTGTTGACATTGCAGGAAATTAATTATACAGTGGAAGTGAAATTACTACTGTTGATAACTCAAGAAGTTAGTTAGTGTGCCACATCATCAAAGTAGTTAGTGAGGCAGTTAGTAACAATTGATAGTGATAGTCAGCTAGTATAAATCATTGTAATTCCGTTCATTGTAGCTATCAATCAAATAATACAATTCAGTTTCTACACTCACTCTTCTTCATTTCTATATTTCATTCCCTATTGAGATATTCCACTCAAATTACTCTGTAGAATTCTTGTTGTAGTTTGAATTCACTTGAGCTTCTCGTAAGCTCCTTGAATTCTATTATCAGTGGTATCAGAGACAGATGATTCTTAGAATTAATGGCGAAGGCTCAATCAAATGGGGATTAGAACAATGATTCCCTATCTGTAGATGTAGGAGAATTACGGGATATAATGCAACAGTTGATAACGAAAGTTGGGTCATTAGCAGGGAAGGTCTCTTCTTTGGAAACTCTAAGAGAGAAAACACCATTAGAATGGGATAATAATCTTTCTAGGGATGAAGAATCTGAAGAAAGAGGAGCAAGGGCTAAGGAGAAAATCCCTAACAATTACCATTAACACCACTCAAATTTTAATAGGTGGTCTAGAATGAAGTATGGTTTAATGGAGATGACCTATGATCTTGGTTGTTCAAGATTGAACATTTTTTTTGTAGTAAAAAATGTACCAAATGAAGAAAAAGTTGAAGTAGCCACTTTATAGTTAGAGGGTGAAGCCATTTAGTGGTATTTGACTTTCATGAGATACGAGCAATATATCTAACCTGCATCATGTAATGAGTATGCTCTAGCTATGGTAGAGTGATTTTGTACTGATTTCGATGAACCTATGAAGGAAATCAAGAAGGTGAAACAAGTTGGAAGTGTAAAAGAGTACCGAAGGATATTTGAGATGTATTTAACTAGGGTAAATTATCTAAGGAAAATGCAATCAGTTGTTATATTGGGGGGATGATACGTGAGTTGAATATTGCGGTAAAGATAACTAACCCCACCACATTGTCTCAAGTTTACAAGATTTCTAGAATGCAAGAAGCCTATCTTGCTACTATTAGGCATCCTTTTTCTTCCCCTACTGGATTACTATATTAGAATAGAAAATTTTAAGATCAAAGAAACCAGAGAAAAGCTATCTTGCCTACTCTAAGCAATGGGTTCAACCAACAAAAGATTTTTCATAGGATAACAGTAAGCCCAGAAGAGATGAATAAGAAGATGGAAAAAACACTTTGTTTTTTCTGTGATGATAAGTATGTCATTAGCCATAAGTACAGGAATTTAAAATAGTTGTGCATACTAGAATTGAAGGAAGTACAGGAAGAGTGTGATTGAGATCCAAAAGAAGATGCACAAAAAACATTGATGATTTAAGAAATTGAGCAGAACCATAATCAAGAACAAGTGGAGATATCTCTTCATGCTTTGAATGGGTCACTGGGCTACAAAACTTTGAAAGTTACTGGTTATCACTTAAAGAAGCCCTTGCATATTCTAGTGGATATAGGCATTTTATATAACTTCATTGATCCCTCCTTAGTGAATCAGTTGGGGTGTCCAGTAACTTTTATTATGCCTAAGGAAATTGTATCAGCTAATGGAATTATGAAGGTTGAAAAAATGTGCAAATTGTCTTGGCTATTGCAAGGAGCAGAGTTTTCTCCTGAATTTTATTATCACCCTTGGGAAGTTATGGGGTAGTACTTGGAGTGCAATGGCTACTCACCCTTGGGGATATAAAGATGAACTTTAGAGATTTAACTATGGAATTCTTGTACAAGGGCAAGAGACATGTGTTGAGAGGATCTGGTAAACAAATTTTGAGCATAAATGCTGGGAAGTTAGCAAAATTTTTAGGTAATCAGGCTCAATTATGCATGATTCAATTGATACCTAACAGGTTTAATGATGTACAATGGTATACATTAGAAACTCTAGGAGATGAAACTGACAATATCCTATCTAGTTTACTAGTTGAGTTCAAGGAATTGTTTAATAAACCTATACAACTTCCCCCATCTAGATGGGTATTTGATTATATAGTAGCGTTTCACCAGGGGGCTGAACCTATTAATAAAAAGCCTTATCTCTATCCAATAGTTAAGAAGGATGTGATAGAGACTTTAGTAAATCAGATATTGGATCAAGGCGTCATTCAACTAAGCTGCAACCCTTATGCTGTACCTGTGGTATTGGTAGGGAATAAAGATAGTACGTGAAGGTTATGTGTTGATCATAGAGACCTCAATAAGGCTACAGTGAATAATAAATTTCCCATTCCAATAGTAGAAGACTTATTGGATGAACTAGGAGGGTTCAGATTTTCAGTAAGCTAGATCTCAAGTCTGGTTATCACCAACTGAGAATGGCTACTGAAGACATACCCAAGACTGCATTTAGGACTCATTCAGGCCACTACAAGTACCTTATTATTCCCGTTGGTCTATCTAATGCACCCGCAACTATTCAAGGCTTAATAAACTCAGTTTTTCAACTTTTTTGAGGAAGTTTGTGTTAGCTTTTTTGATGATATCCTGATTTATAACAAGAACTTAGATGACCTTGTGAGGCATTTGAAATTTTTTTTTTCAAGAAATGAAGAAATATCAATTATTTGCTAAACAAATTAAGTGATTCTTTAGGGGTGAAAAAATTGAATATTTAGGGCATTTTATCACAGAAAAAAGAGCCTTACTGATCTCGAAAAAATATAATTTGTAAAAAACTAGCCTATTTCTACAACTTTGAAACAACTAAAGATTCATCTGGTTATCAGGGTATCATAGAAGGTTCATCTAAGGCTTTGGTGTTATATGTAAACCTCTACATGACCTCTTAAAGAAGGATAACTTCAAATGGTCTCAGAAAGCTACTGATGCATTTGAAAAACTCAAGTTAGCCCTTACTGCTTCACCTATATTGGCTCTACCTGATATGACCAAGACCTTTGTAGTTAAGACTGATGCAAGTGGATATGGAATTGGTGTTGTATTGATCAACAAAGCCACCTTATAGCCTTTATCAGTAAAATATTATTACCAAAGCATGCAACATTATCTGTATATGATAGAGAGTTACTAGCTATGGTATATGCTATGACTATATGGTCTCAATATCTTTTGGGACAGAAATTTACTATACAAACTGATCAAAAGGCCCTAAAGTTTTTGATTAAACAAAAGTTACATACCAATTCCCAATTGATGTGGCTAACCAAGCTCATGCCCTTTATTATACCATTGAGTATAAGAAAAGAGTAAAAAATAAAGTTGTTGATGCTCTCTCTAGAGTATCAAGTGCTAAGCTCTTATCTCTGGTTATTTTTAATACCTACTCTGACCTTTTATAGGCCATTGAGGAGAGTTAGGAATCTAATGTAGAATTGAAGACTCTCATTGACCAATTTTGTGTTGATCCCACTAGTTCTTCCTAGTTCACATGGAGCAATAATCAACTTAGAAGGAGAGGTAGATTGGTTATTGGCAAATCAGATTGATTAAGGAAGAACATCATCACTTTTTAGCACTCCACTGCTCAGGGTGGCCATTTTGGTATTGATGCCACACTGAAGAGGTTGCTAACTCTATTTTACTAGAAAGGTTTAAGGAAGGATGTCAAGTTATTTGTATAGAGATGTCATGTGTGTTGGAAAAATTAAGTTGATTTAGTTGCTTATCCTAGTTAATTACAACCTCTTCTAATTCCTGAGGTGGTATGGTCCCAAATCAGCATGGACTTCATAGATGGTTTTCTTAAATCACATGGCTATGAAGTCATTCTGATGGTAATTGACAGGCTAAGTAAGTATAGCCATTTCATACCCTGGAAGCACCCTTATACTGTTGAATATGAGGCTAAGGTGTTTATGGATATTATAGTAAGGTTACATGGTCTTCGTGATAGTGATATCACTGGTGATAGAGATGCTTTATTTTAAGCATTTTTTTTTGGAAAAAGTTGTTCTTACTGCAAGGTGTTCAGCTTAATATGTCATCTGCCTATCACCCTCAATCTAATAGTTAGACTGAGGTCTTAAACATGTATTTAGAAACTTATTTGGGATGTTTTTATGCTGAAGCTGGTACTGGTTGGTTCACTCGCCTTCCTATGGATGAGTACTGGTATAATACTAGTCATTATTCTGAAATTAACCTCACTCCATATTAGGCTCTTTATGGTCATCCTTCCCCTCTACATCTCCTATACCTCCCTGGTGGGTTTTCTACTACTAAAGTAGATCATTCCCTTCTCAACAGAGAATTAAAACTTCAAGTCCTTAAATACTATCTTGTGAGGGCACAACATAGGGTGAAATAGAAAGAAGATACTCATGGAAGTGATAGGGTCTTTGCTGTTGGGGATTGTGTCTATTTTAAGGTGCAACGTTACAAGTAAGTCAGCATTTTAGCTCAACCCTTCCACAAGTTAGCTGTAAGATATTATGGGCCTTTCTAGATTTTGAAAAGAGTGGGACTTGTTTCTTACACATTGTTGTTTCTAGCTTCAGTCAAGATTAATCCAACTGTGTATGTTTCATTATTAAAGAGGTGTTATGAAGTTCTATCCCAAATTACCTACCCTCTAACCACTGATGTTTCTAGTACTTCTTACCCTAATCCTGAAGTTATACTATAGAGAAGGATGGTGAAGAAAGGTAATAAAACGGTTGCACAGGTGTTGGCTAAGTGGCATGGAGTACCAATAGATGCTTCTACCTAAGAGTTTCTTACTGTCCCCAATACTAGGTTTGCTAATTTTGATCCTTGAGGTCAAGGATCTTCTATGGAGGGAAGTATTGATATAAGTATTTTAGGAAAGTTGTTACACTGCTACTATTAACATTGTAGGAAATTAGTTACATAGTGGAAGAAGAATTACTATAGTTGATAGCTTAAGAAGTTAGTTAGTACGCCATGTCAGCAACGTAGTTAGTGAGACAGTTAGTAACAATTGATAGTGATAGTCATCTAGTATAAATCATTGTAATTCCATTCATTGTAGTTATCAATCAAATAATACAATTCAATTTGTACACTCACTCTTTTTATTTCTTATCTTCCATTCCCTATTGAGCTATTCCACTCAAATTCTTCTGTAGAATTCTTGTTGTTGTTCGAATTCACTCGAGATTCTCATAAGTTCCTTGAATTATATTATCACAAAATATACCTATAAATAAATATTAGCATAAATTTCCTCGTACCTAAGGCGCCAGACACTGAATCTATGGATTTTCTCGCTAGACTTCAAATAATAAGGTTGTCTATGGATGGAAGCTAGGTAAGAAAGAGTGACCACTTTTTTGTCACTATCGGTAAAGGCGAAATCAAGTGATAGTGGAACGAACATCCAAAGAAATCTCCATCATGTAAACAGTACGTTAGTTCGCATACTTGTTTCCGGTTCCACAACTTAGAGTTCTCCCTATGATTTTTCTTTGTATTTTTTTGGGGTTGATCTTTTTCCAACTTGAATAACAACTTTATTAAAATTTTGATGCCAAGTGGGAAACAAAAAATAACCTAATTTTTTTTATATTGAGTTTCCGACCCAAAACCTCTTCTTATGTGAGGACAAGCCCCAATTTTATCCGTAACATGTTTATAGGTTAATTTTTTTTTTAAAGAATGGCTGAAATAGAAAAAGAAGACATTGTGTTAAAATTGACTTTAGGTTGCTGGTCTTATTGAACCATCTTGGACAGGTTAACAACTTATGAAAATGGAAAAGGATCAAAAATACCTTCCAACTATTGAAAATGAAGAAGATATATCCTCCATTTTATGTTGGATGCAAAATTACCCTTATCATTACACCATAGGATTAATAGTACCCCTCCTTAACCAAAAAGTTAAAAAACTAGAATCTAAAGACTTTTTCTTTCTTCTTCTTATCCCTACCAGTTCTCTCTCCATGCTTTTAGTTTTGCTCGTTGCTCCTTTCTCTTCTTTCCTTCATCTATTTTCAGCTTACACTTTAATTTAAATTAATACTAGAAAAAAACCTATAAAATTCCATCTCTCTTCACTCAAAAATATAACCCATTTTTCTTTATATGTGAACTTAAGTTTTGATGATTCATATTTACTATGGTACTATGCTTTGTTTTGATGATTTGACAGACTTGCTGAAGGACCAGATGAAGAATCAGGTACCCACACTAGGTAGATATCAAAAGTAACAAGGGAATCAAGATTTCAAGGAGAAGAAGTTATAACTATTCCTCATACGGGTCTTATTTCATAGGGACTGAATGAGGGACCAGGTCCATCGATCTTTGAAATTTTGAAGTCAACTTGGTAATACTGTAAAGTTGTACTTTTTTGTAGGTGCTTGATGGCACTGCCACAGAGGTGAAGCAAGCTTATCAAACCTTAACCAATGGTATGGTGCTTAGGTTTTGCTCTCTCTTATATAAGCTAGAGTTACAACAACAAAATCTAGTTTTTGCAAAGCTAAAAAATTCTTATCCCTCAAAAGCAAAAGTCATCCTCATGAAAAGAACATTACTCATTTTCAACAAAGGAACCTGATCAAGTTGCTGCTTTAGTCTTTGTTGTATTTTTGAGTCTTATGTATTTCATTCTTAAATTATAATCAACTCATATGTTATAAAGAATAGTAGATATTTCACTTGTCTAAGTCTTTAGTTGAGTCACATTAACTAGTGTTGGTTAGTTGAATCATCTATTATTTTAGTCAAGTTTGTTTTCACCATTTTTAGTGTTTCTCTTAGGTAGAGTTACCTAGGAGTGTCAACTAGATTTAGTTGGCTTAAAGTGTGTAGTAGAGTTACTGTACATCTCTTGGGCAGAGTTACCTAGGATTGTTGACTAGAGTTGGTCGATGAGAGGATATGTAGAGTCACTACATTAGTCTTGTAATAGAGTTATTACAAGGAGTTAGGATTAAGAGTTTAATCCTTATTGATTACTAGAGTTTATAACCACATTGGCTTTGAAGTAAGTAGAGTTGCTGAAAATCCTGTGAGACAGGTCATGGTTTTTCCTCTATTAAATAAGGAGGTTTTCACGTAAATATTGTATTTCATTTATTATTCTTGCATCTAACTTCAATGTTCTTTAAAGTATTGTAACTGTTTGTCAAGGAACCTGGTCTATTGACCCTTGGTGTTGTTTATCTTTTTGCACCTAACCTCATCTCTTGTTAATCTATTGTGCAAATCTGTCAAGGGACCAGTTCCTAGTATCATAGTGGACTCATACAAGCCAATAATTGGTATCAGAGTCATACTTCCTATATGTTTAACACCGAGCGAGGATCCTATTTTGATGGATTCTCTACATTATTTTAAGGAACTCAAGAAACAGAAGGATCAATGGACAAAGAATCCCCCAAAAGGAGAAATCTCTGGCTCTTATAGCTGCTAAATGGATAGTATCGTGAAGAAGATAAAAACATGACCGATCTTTCTCAAAGCTTTCAAAAGGTGTTAAGAAAAATGGATAATTTATAAGAAGAAGAAGTGCAAGCAAGTCTTCAAATGGAAATAACCTCTGTCATAAATCTGGCAAACCTAGTCACTTCATTAAAGAATTTCCAATGCACAAGGCTAAGTACAAAAATTATGTTAAAACTGGTGGTGACAAATATAAAAGGAGGGACCGGGTTATAGAAAAATCTGTAAGAAGAGTTGTTATAGACTATGATGTCAAGCAATATCTTGCTGATTGGGGGGACTCATCTAGTGAATCTGATGAATCTAAGCATCCTAAAAATGTTTCCATGACAGCCATAGAATATGAACATAATATTTTTAACTCGCTTTACTCTTATGTTTAAATATGAAGATGATAAAGATGAAGAGGTAACCCTTCTTGACATTAAACAAAATATTAAGAACTATTCTTTGAAGAAACTAAAAAGTATGGCTAGTATCTTAATTGATTCTCTCTGTAAGCTTACAAAGGAGATTTTTTGTTGAACATGAGTATAGATGATTTTGAAAATTAAAAAATTACCTTAATTGTTCAATGTTTTGAGTTGGAAGAAAAGCTTTGTATAGTGTCCTCTGAAAATGCTTATTTTAAGAAGAAGTTAAGAAAGCCTTCTGAGTGTGCTAAAAAGTAAAGAGTGAGGCAAGAGTCTTTAATTTGAGGTTGAAGAGAGATTGAACAAATCTCAAGTTGATCTTACAGCCTCTTTTGAAAAAAAATGTTGAGTTAGAGAGGGACCTGGTCTATATTAAGGAAGAACTTAATAAATCCCTCAAATGGACTACTTTATCTCAAATCTTAGCTAGTCTAACTTTTCAAAGGCCCAACAAAGGCAAAGGAATAGGATGCAAAAAATTGAACCCTCCTTACAATCCCTATAGTAAATATGTGCCAATGTCTCACAATCTACTGTGTACTCACTATGGGAGAAATGGACATATCAATAATGAATGTAAAGCTAGGCTATCAACTGAGAAGAATATTTCAAAACATGTAAAATAGAAGAGACAAGTAAGAAGGGAACTTGGTCCATCTTCAAAACTCAAGAAAGCCAAGCTACCTACATGGACAAAAAAGGTCCTGATCGCACCCCTGTTATAATGAGCCTTCAGATTATTTCCCATATTTCTACTTATTTTTTCCATTAAAACTATTCTATATCTTCCCCATCATTTATGACTTGATGGAACTAACAGTGCAATTATCGGGCAGTTCATTTGGTTTTTAGAGCAAATTCCCTATTTTAAAGCTTCGTTGGTTCCAAATGGTCACCGGAAAAAACTCTAGTTAAGAAATCTCAAATGAAAATTCTAACTATTCCAGCAGCTAATGAATATTGATTATTATGCAAGAAGGACTCTTGTTTTGGGTCCCAACGCACCCGAGCTCATTTCAACCTATTGGTCGAAAAGTTAAGAAATTGAAAATGGGGTGTGGGAACCACATTATGTAAAAATGATCTTAGATGGAAATTTTGACTGTTCCATTGAGTTTGGAATATTGAATTTGGTATGACTGCATAGTTCATTGCATTTACAGGATTTCGGATGAATCTCGAGGGGTTAGTGGAGACTTGTAAAATTCTAAGTCTCAATTGTGATCTGGTGCACCCACGATTGTGGGCCTTAGATTGCAATCACAATCTGGCAGCACTAGTAAGTGTCAGGATCACGACGCTTCAAGTCACAAATTCAACTCCCTTTCCAGTCAGCCAAAACTGCGATCGCAGAGTTAAATATCATGATCGCGACTTTTGAGTCTGAGGCCCTGTATCACGATAACAGCTCCCATGAACCTGGTATGGGTATAAATACCCCAATTTAGCTTGATTTTTCCCATTCTTCAGTCATCTTCTTGATATCTAAACCCTAAATAATGAGATAACTAGGGGTTGAAGCTTGTAGGTGATTTGGGAAGCTTGATTAACACTTTTTTCTTGATTCTCCTTCGGGTTTGATGTAAGATTCCTCAAGATTCATGGTAGAAATTCCATTTCTTGTTTGAAAATCCAAAAATCTTAGGGGCTTGATTTATCCCTAAATTTTCTTGGAATTGGCCCATCTTTGAGGCTAATTATTCCTAGAGTATGTGTAGACATAGGGCTGGCTTCAGAAATGTGATTTTTCATAAATGAGGCACACATGGAATTTTGGGTGATTTTTGCACACAAACAAAAATAGTGTTATTGATAAGTATAATGTGATTTTGATAGCTTGACATCTTACAGAAGCTACTCAAAAGGGAAAAATATTAATATGTCAGATCTTGTGAGCTTTCTTCAGCGTCTAGATAGGCTAGGTTTTATCCCTTGTTAGATTGAGCTAATTGATAGTAATTTTATGATATTATGTTATATTTGGGATGTGTTTTAGGTTTTGGTGTGATAAATTGAAATACTTGAGATTAGTTGGATCATTTAGGCTATTTTGGCTATCGTTTTGGGCAAAATTAGCCTAGTTATTCCCATCTTAGGTGAAATTGACCTTGTAGGCTCTTGTTGGGGGTGGAAATACCTTATTTACTCTATTAATGAGGAGATTTCCTTGGTTACTTGAGTTTAGGATGAAACTTTCTCAAATTGCCTTACCATAGATAAAATTGATCTAGGTGCTCTATTTTAGTAGAAATCACTATCTTAGGACTAGTTGTGACTTGTTCGACATCTAATAGTGTTGTGACTTGTTCGACATCTAATAGTGGATTTTTATACCTTAGCCTAGTCCGGAATAGGTATTACTTGCAAATGATTCCAAGGATCTAAAAGTGGGCTCTTTGACCCACCTTAGGCCAACACTTGTGATAGTTATTGAAGACCCTTGATACAATTGTGTACATCTAGGAAGAAGGTTATTTTGGTAATATTTTGATGCCATGGTAATTGTTGGTTATGATGAATGATGTCGGAAGTAATGCGTAAACTATTATGCTATTTATGGATTATTGGTTTAGCTTATGATGAGTTGTTAAATACGCTATTGTTTTGGTATTGATTAGGCTACCGAATATACTATTGAATGAGCCCTTGAGTCTGACATTGGATAATTCATAAATTAAGTTATTAAATATGCTATGAATAAACTATAGATTATGCTACTGATTAGCTATCAATCAAGCTATTGATAAGTTATCAATTATGCTAATGATAAGCCCTCTTTTTTTTTAGTTTAATTTGGAATTTTATTAATTATTTAACTCAATCCAAACATGAATGGACCAACCCATCCAAAAAAAACTACAAAAATAATCCAACATATAACTTGGACAGGTCCATATACCGACCCAGTCTAATTGAGAAAGGAAATAAAAGGAGTAGGGTTTCTAAATTTGAGATCAATTAAACTCACTTCCACTCCACCAACTCCTCTATTTATATCTTAAAAATATCCACTTTGAGCTACTTCTGCTGTGGGTGATTAATACCATACTTTGGTTGAGTTAGCTTGACTCTTTTTCTAGCTTGCAAGAGTAAGTTCATTGTTTTTGGGTTTTGGCTGCTAGTACCTTGTCCATTACTGCTTAATAATTACCTTTTTTTCCTTCCAGCTGACTTCTTCGGTGTAAGGGTATACTCAATGATTTTTGGTTCTAACAAGCTGGGTCTCATCAATCAAAGATTGATATTCTATCCAGGTAATAGATCCCTCTTCGTATGCTTCCAACCATGGCCTGCATTGTCCCTCAACTGTGACTTTGTGGTTGTGTAGTTATGGTAGGGATGGAGATGGTGAGATGCTTGGACCCACATGTAATTGGATGCTATCAATATCTTCAGTTGCATGCACTAACAATCTAACCATGTAACCTCCCGATCTACTAAGAATCTAATTTTCTTGGCTGGTGTAGATCGGCTAAGTAGTAATTCCCTATTTTTTTTGAAGCTTTGCTAGTTGTAAATATGTAGTATGTGAACTACTTGTCATGAGCCTTCCTAGTCTTATTACCTCTTTATTAAGGCTACCCTCAAGTAAGGATATTGCTGCTTGTCACTATTTAAAATCCTCTTTCTTGTACTTGGTAGTTGATTGAATGCTGTGTACTTGAATTCCTGCTTTTCCAGTTCTAAATTTGCAAGATAATCTGCTAGTTGGTTTTTCTCTCTGTATATGTGTTGAAAATCTACCTGCTTAGTAGATAATAACTACCATATTAGACTTATTTTATCTATTATTTTCCATGGTACTTCCCATTGGTTTGTCAGTAATTTTTACATAAGTAGTGAATCTGTCTTCATGATAACCTTCAGCTTCCTTGATTTATTGCAATGCATTGCTGCTTGTAGAATAGCCATAACCTGTGCTTCCATGCAATTAATGTCTTCCATTACTGCTCCTTCTACATGCATTAAATCTCCATGTGTATCCCTAATACAAAAATCCCAAGAACTACTCCCAATATTTCCTTTAGATACTTCATCAGAGTTATACTTCACCCAATTTGTCTCTGGTAGTTTCTGTAACACTGTTATGACTCTAAGTCTATGCTTCATCTAATTCAACTGCTTCAAGATGTCTGGCCATTCCAATGGAAAATCTAAGGCTGGCTTTCTCACTTTTTGTAGCATTCTCAGATGTTTAGTGACATTAAATATTAGTCTCTGCACTGTTACTCCTTTGCCATCATGTTTCAAAGAATTTCTTCTTTTCCATAGTTCTCACATAATCATCCTAGGAATTGCTCTGAAATATAATTTCTCTCTTGCTTTGATTTGTGCCTCCCACTATGCTAGAATTGTATTTCTGAAGCTCAACTCTTGTAAATTAATACCTGTAAAAGAAGAAAAATAGGACCAAGTCTTATTAGCAGTATAAGATTTCAATAGCACATGACATATAGTATCTTGAGTTAGATTTTGGCAACACCAATATTTGGGGGCGCCCTCTATTACCCATCTTCTAATAGTAGCATCAACTGAGATTTTGCCTTTCCACATTCTCAACATGAGAAAAAACTCTTGAAGGGAACACCTTTTATCCATATCTGTTTGTAGATCTCATTAGGATGCTCTTTGTATCTCACATAGTGCCAGGCTGTGCTCACACTAAATTTCCTTTTTGAATCTATACTCCATATTGCACTATAATATTGATCTAACTATCAAGGAGGTGTCACTTTCTACTGAATATGCTCTACTATCTCTTCTGTAAACAACTCTGTTAGTAAATCTGCATTCCATTATCCATTTAGCATTAAGTCCCCAACCTTCTCCTATCTATTATCCCACTCCTTACAATCATGCATGATAGTGTACAAATCACCAATACCAGTCCAGTTGTCATACCAAATGTGATCATCCCCCTCTCTAAGCTTCCATGTTATAAGATGGTTTGTGAGATCCCTTACTTGCAATATCTTGTTCCAAACTTGGGACTCCCCTCCAGTTTTCCACATAACTTCCTTAGGATAGTATTTCCTACAATACTTGTTCATCATGTACTCACTCGATATTGATTTCTTGGTATTGAAGTTCCATCATTGTAACACCTCAATTTTCTGGATTCAAAATGCCAAACGGTGCTCATGATCCCAAAGGACCACAAACTAACCCTCTACTGATATCTGCACCTGAGCACTGCATAATATAATATAATAAATATGGAAAACTAGCTGAAACTTTTCATAAGGTTTAAAACATCTAAAATACTCAAAACTGAACAATGAATACTGATACATCTGTATGAAAAGCCTCTAACTATCTAAACTGTGGAGTTGATGGGACATGTCCCCAACTAACTCCGTCTACTGAAAATAAACTGAGTCTAATTCCATAATAAAATAAGGATCATCCTCGAATAAAGAGGACTCACTGCTATGTCTACTACTACTGATTGAGTTTGGACTGCTAAGGGTGCCTTGGATCTCGGACTTCTGAACCTATGGTATAAGACACCATAGCGCAAGAGAAAAGTATGCGTCAGTACTTTGAATGTACTGGTATACTAGATGAGGTAAGGTTAATTGCAAGGGCTTATGCATAAACATAGATTAATTGAATAACATGAGAGTACCGAATGAGGACATATACATAAATGCACAAACTATAACTGAAATCATCGTGACTTTGGATACTGATACTCGGACACTGATACGCCCAAATTACAACTCTCGTACGAGACAGTAAGTAGTCATTGTCAAATATATAATCCAACTAGGTTGGGATCGAATCCCACAGGGAATATGGTGTTAATTTAAGTTATTTGTGAGTCAATCAACTAATAGTTAATAGTATCCTGTAAATGGTTTTTTTTCGAGATTTAACAGGTAATTATTTCTCACTTCGAGTTTATCACTTGTTACTAGTATTTCAGTGTTTCAAATCAATGTTATGGAAGAAACCAGAATTGTGTTCACTATGGGTGTTGGTGCTTGACATGCACTATTAAAGATGCAAGATTCTCATTACAAATAGAAACAACAGATCATTAGTATCGAAGCAATGCCTAAATGTCTCTCGACCTATTCAGGTATTCAATTGCTTAATCCTTTTGAACTTAGGGAATTTAATTGTTAACCAGGTTTTATCTCAGGTTAATCAACCTTGTTACAACGTTGATTATTAAATGGAAGTTTAATGCTTCCAAGTCCCTGTAGATAATCCACTTCCTACTAGATTTGATTTCTTATTTCAAGCAAATCACTAGTTAGGTATAGTCTATCATTTGCAACTAATAGATAACATGTAAAACAGAGGAATTATCAAGAAGTTCCTATAAGTTTACAAATCTTGATCCACTAGTTACTTTACAAGACCAAACCCATAGATCCCATAATTCGGGTTAAGGAAATTAGCTATTCATGATGTAAAAAGCAACAATACAAATTGCATTCATAATCTGATGGATGATAAGTTATGGAATAATGATTAGCAATTGTTGTTCCTCCTTCACAATCACAGTAGAAATCCCAAGAGAAATATATAAAAATATAATAATAATCTCCCAAAATATTTGTAGTGTCTCAGCCTAAAAACTAGAGAGAAAACAAATTAATGTCGTGAAGTTCAAGATGCCCTCAAAAACCTTCATCTTTGCCTTAAATAATTAGCCTGATTTTGGAAGAAAATCATAGCATATAACTTTTTCTTGCACAGGTGATGACAACATGTGATGACTTATCAGGGGGTTGACAGCTTATCAAATATGACGTCAACTTCTTTCTGTATTTGATATGTTGCTTTCTTCAGCTGACGACAAGTCTGACGACTTATCAAAGATTTGATGTCTTATTATAGAATTTCATCACTTCTTCAACTCAGCTTTTGAACACTGCCTAAGGCTGATGGTAATCCAAATGACTTATCATAAAGTTGATAGCTTATCAGCAGATGTCACCACTTTCAAAATCTGACTCCCATACATTGCCTAAGGCTGATGATGACTTTGATGACTTATCAGACAAGTCGTCAACTATACTTTGATGTCTGCTTGCTCTAATTTCATATCCATTGACTTCTTTGTCTTTGGTTTTCTTGCATCTTGACTTTACTGCAATATCAAAGAGAAAACAATTAAACACAACAAAAGTTGCTTAAGAATTTACAATTATTTCGAGTTAAAAGCCTTAAATGTGCTAGCATCAAGCTTGCACATCAACACCCTCAACTTAAAATAATTGCTTGTCCTCAATAAACAAGAAAATTATGGCACCACGATGTTCAACCAAGAGAATATGAAGTACATACGATAGTCAGTCATCAATTTTAGTACAAAACATGTTATCCTCTCCAAGTTCAAGTACATTTAAACCCAACTGTGTATCTTAATGAAGATTAATATATAACACAAAGAAATCAAGAAAGGGCATCAACCTAGCAACAATCATCATGCATGCCTACAAGTTACACTTATCCGAATAAGTTAGAAACTCGTAATATAACCATTATGTCCTCATAACAAAGAACTCCCTCCTCACATATATATGAACTCAAGTATGTTAGTAAGGGGAAGATCAAGAGACACTCTCAGAAAGAATTTCCAGTCACTGTATGCCCAATACCATGGGCTTGCCCTTATTTTCATTTTCGAGGTTTTCAGACAGCTGAATTAAGATCACTGTAGGACTTTTCTTCGGCTTGTAACGTAGGCTTGGGGCTGGTATGACATGTAAGGACATTTAATGTGACTAAACCTCCTTGGCACTACAAAAGTTTCTGGGGTCCTACTTATTTGCCTTTTTCTTTATTTCTCCTCTCTTTATCGCAACCAACTTAAGGTTGGTGCAGTCTTTTAGTCTTTTCATTTTCCTATATTCACAGATTCTCTTTTCTTGCTTTTTTATTTTTTAATTTTTTTAACCACACCCAAATTTATTCTCTTTTCTGTTATTTTACCTTTCTCTGTATGCATTTTTACATCACGCACCCCTATAATAGCAACCCTCAACTTAGGTGATTTTCCTAAGTCAAAGTGCACAATACCTAAGGAGGACTAGGGCCAAAATAGGTTTATTACGGTACAAATGAGAAGGTGATGGTATAATAAAAAAGAATAGGCATTCCGACTCAAAGTCAAGATTAAGGGATATTATTCATACATGGAAGGTCATTTAGGCTAACAGTGGACTAATATAAAAATAGCCTATGATCCTTTCCTAACTTCTTTCCTAAGACCAAGGCAAGACCAATCGGGAAAGTTCTGGATAAACACACAGTGGGAACTTGGTAGTATCTCATACACAGCTGGCACATAGTTACATCAGAAGTAGCAACCTATCTAGTTTATGCACTTGTTATTGATTATTATGTACCTAATATTAATGCCAAACCAAGATTCAAAATTGTTGCATGTCGACACATATCACACAGTTGCACTGTACATATTCAAAGAGGTGTTCAATCTAAAAAAACAATGATGACTGCCATACGAACTCTCCTAGTTAAACATAACACTGAGAAAACCACCAACACAACTAACAAATAGATATCCCACAGAAAAGAACATACAGTGTCCCCAATGCATATCTAAAAAAATCGTAATCATAGGGGTTAGGACATACCTGCAGTGGCTTAAGCAAGCGAATCATGGGTAGCTGACCCTGATGCTGCATCCTCAGCTGCCTCATCGGGAACCTCCCTCCGTTCTAATGTATCTAGCCTAGTAGATGTTTGTGGCCTACTAGTTGAGGCACCTACAATCTTCGCTCATAGAGCCTCCTCTCATTTCTCATTCTCACTTTCTTCTCCACTTTACTTTCTTTGTCTCTATCATGCCTTTTTCTCTTACCCTTATCTTTCATCTTGCCCTTCTTTTTTCTTTTCTTCACTGGTTCCCCATTAAGATCAAGTAAGGGAACTACATCCTCAGACTCATTCATAATTATATCCACAAATATCAAAAGTTGGTGCTGCTGTAATGCCCCAATATCAGCTTTTAACTTATCCAATATTTCTCTGAGTATTGCAAGATCTGGGGCTAATATTTCTATTAACCATGCATTGAAATGGTTCTCCAACTTATCCACCCGACCAGGCAAAGTTTGGAAGGGTTTAAGGGCTACCCTGATCCTCTTATCCATAACCGAGGAAAACTGGTTGGCAAATTATTACAGCTGTGCCTCGCATCGCCTTACTTGTTTTGCCACTCTCCTGAAATTTAGAGCATTAAAAGTCAATGCCGACACCTGCATAGCTGCTGTGGGATTTGCTTCATCCTTATGCACTAAACTTGCCCCCGTAGGGGGTGTTGACTGTATAACTTCAGAATTTTACACCTCTATATTTGGTGATGAGTTAGCACCCATAATAGCTGGTTGTACTTCTGCAACCCTCACTGGATCTGATACAACCCCTGCTCCCTTGTCTAGCACCAGCCTAGGGTGGTTTTGATCAAATCTCATAGGGTTATGGGTTTTCTTAGTAGGAAGTTCATCGTCTACCCCTACAACCTCCGATACATTAGCATCCAGGTACAACTTTGTAATGAGATAAGGGAAACAATATGCAGTGTCAGGTCTTGATACCCGAATCTTTATTTCATCAGCAATAATCTCCCCAAAGTTTTAGTGAAGCTTAGCCATGAGCCTCGCAACTAACACTGCTCTATCATCACCCAAAATATTATCTCCCACCGTAGGTATCTATCCGGTACGTACTATACCCCACCAAAACTTTACCTCTTGAGTGAGGAAGGACTTGACTATTCTTTCATTCGGGTTGGTCAACCATTCCGGTTCTCCTTCAGCTATGATGTTGGCTAACCATGGATGCTATTTTTCATGGTCCTTTAACCGATAGTAGAATATTGGTAAAGTGACCTGAGGAGTGAAGTCAGGACCATGAAGGAATTTGTTGATGGTTCTTTCTGAGAGATCTACCACTATGCCCCTCACCAAAACTTTCTCCAACATAGGCTTATCTGCCTCTTTTTTTTTCTTACACATGTTTTTCAAGGTAGCCTGGTAGTTTGAGTAGAACTCCCAAACTAGTGTAGGGAAGAACGAATTACCTCTTTATTTAGTCATGCTAGGTCATAGTCTCAGAATGTCTGCTCCATTGAAGGATATCTACTTAACCTGGTGGTAATGATTCTGATTTTTTCAAAAATTAGCATTTTAACAGATCTTCTTTGAGTTTTGAGAAGATCGTCATAGAAAATCTTCTTTGCCTCGTGAAGTTTCCATCTAACACTTTCTCGAACACTGGGGTTCTTGCATTTGATCAGATTTCCCCATATCAGAGAGTTTTTCTCAGCCCGTTGTTTCGAAGGAGTGGACCCAGATGATGGTCCCTCAGAATCAGGTTGCTCAGAATTTAGTTTATCTAAATCAGGTTGCTCAGAATTTGGTTGCTTCGAATTAGGTTGCTCAGAATTGGGGTGCTCAGAATCAGGTTGTTCAGAAGCTGTCTACTCCAAAGGCGTATGTTCCTATGTTGAGGGTTCCTAGGATTCACTTTCTTCACTCTCCTCCTCCTCAGCTTGTGGAGGTGGTAAAGGCATTTTCTGACTCTTCTTCTTTCTTTGCCTTTTTGGCTGTGGCTCTTCTTCTTTATAATCAGACTCATTAAAAGTTTCTGAGGCACGCTCCCCTTAGCCACCTTCTTTGTGATTTGGACCCTTTTTCTTTGGGAGGCATACTGAACTCTACAGCAATAGAAAGTAATTATTTAGTCTCCAGGGTTAATGAACACAACAATGATAATCAATTTCAAATTCCTTGGCAGGGTTTTAGTAGTGCCTTTGTGGAAAATTACGATGACATGATCTAATAGCCCGTCACATTTGTGATAGCTTATCAGCCAATGTAGCCAATTCAAAACACAATCCCCATCTCAATTTTAACATGATCATCATCCCAAATTCTTCTCAACAACATATGGAATTGAATTCTTGGGCTGATATTTCAGCTTTTAGTGTTCGAGGCATAATTACAAACCCCTAGTTTCCATTTCACCTCAATTCTTTTCTAAAATTCACTCAATACCCATGAGAAAACAAGGTTCCTACTTACCAAAGAAGAAAAGAGATGAGTTTTGAGCATACCTGTTAGTTAACTTAGATGAGATAAAGGATTTCTAATGCTGATTCTCGATCTAGGTAGAGAAGAGGAAAAGGGAAAATAAACCACTTGTGTTTAAAACAAAACTAACGGGTAAGAAGGAAAGAAATTTTCTTGTTTTACTAGGAAATAATGAGAATAGGCAATAGAATAAACTAAAATTGGAAAGGAAATAAATAAAGAAAAAAAAAAGGGGAAGGTGAAAAGATTGGCCTATGGGCCGGGTTGGATTTCCTTCTCTAGGCTCAAAATTAGCTGACGGCTTATCACAAGTGTGATAGCCTGTCACATTTGATGTCAGCTCAAGGAAGAGTGTTGCCTTATTTTAGCATATCTAATGGTCAAGCTTGACAGCTTATCAGAGTTGTGATAGCCCATCACATTTTGTCGTCAGCTCTATCTGGGACATATCTCAAAATTTGCTCAGTTGACGACCTCATATGATAGCTTATCACAAGTGCGATAGCCCATCAAGTGTTGTCGTCAGCCCTAAATAGAACGTACCTCAAGCTTGGCTTCTCTGACTACCTGGTGTGACGGTTTATCACAAGTGTGATAGCTTATTATACTTGGTCGTCAAGACACCTTGCTGACAGCATAGATTTCACCTCATTAGTTCATTATGATCACAATCTTTAAACTAAACATTAAACTAAATAAATAAAAAACTTACATCAAACATAAAAACTTTGGGTTGCCTCCCAATAGCGCCTGATTTAGTGTCGCGGCACGACTCAGTTATCTCGATTACTCAGACTTCATCAAGATATAAGGTGGATATACAATTTATTGAGTCCATTGGACCGATGTATAGCTTCATTCACTGCCTATTTACCTTAAAGACACTCCCATCCTCATTCTCGAGTTCAACTACTCCAGATAAGTAGACTTGACTCACATTGAATAGGCCGGGCCACTTTGATTTCAACCTACCTGGGAATAGCTTCAGTCTGGAGTTCAAGAGGGGTACCAAATCACCTTTCTGAAAGTTTCATTTTTAAATACTTCAATCATGATACTTCTTCATCTTCTCCTTGTATAAGTCTACTATTTCATAAGCCCTGAGATGAAATTTATCTATCTCATTCAATTTCCCCAGTCTTAGCTCCGCTGCTTCCTTCCAATTTAGATTTAACCTTTTTAGTGCCCATAAAGCTTTGTGCTCCAACTCAATCGATAAATGACATGCTTTACCATAGACTAGCTGATACGATGACATGCCAATTGGTGTCTTGAATGTAGTACGATACACCCACAAAGCGTCATCTAGATTTTGAGACCAATCTTTCCTACTAGCATTCACTATTTTAGCTAAGATAGCCTTAATCTCACGATTCGAGACCTCTACTTGCCCACTAGTTTGTGGGTGATATGGGGTAACTACTCTATTCTATTTCACCCCATATTTTGCCAAAGCCGCCCAAAACACTTTTTTGTAAAAATGAGATCCTTCATCGCTTATAATTGTAAGTGGTACTCCAAAGCGAGAGAAGATATTCTTTTTGAGAAATTCGACAATTCTATTTCCTTCATTATCCAACCAGGCGATGGATTCTACCCATTTTGATACATAATCAAAAGAAACTAGAATGTACTTCATACCGTACGAGCTTACAAAAGGGCCCATGAAGTCGATGCCCCAAATGTTAAACAATTCTACTTCAAGCATCTTTGTCAAAGGCATATCATGCCTCTTAGAGATTGACCCCTGCCTCTGGCATTGGTCACACTTTAGTACAAACTCGTGAGCATCCTTGAATAATGTTGGCAAATAATAGCCACTCTGCAACACCTTTTTAGCCGTTCGATTACCTGTATGGTGAACTCCAACTGGTGAAGCATGACATGCTTCCAATATATACAATACATCCACTTCTGGTACACATCTCCTTATAATATTGTCAGCACATCGCCAAAAAAGGTATGGCTCATCCTAGAATTGCGTGTCACATCATGGAGGAATTTTTTTCCTTGATGGAAAGAAAGATTTTCTGGAATGACTTCACTCACAACATAGTTAGCAAAATTAGCGTAACAAGGCATTTTATCCATAGTAGTAGACAAGATCTCTTCATCAAGAAAGGTATCATCTATCTCCATTCATCACTAACTGCTTACTCACCTTCCATCCTAGACAGATGATTTGCAGCTTAGTTTTCGCAACCCTTCCTATCTTTGACTTTAAAGTCAAATTCTTGGAGAAGTAACATCTGTCTAATCAGCCTTGGTTTTGCATCCTTCTTAGCCATCAAATATATCAAAGCTACGTGGTCAGTGTGGACCACCACCTTGGTCCCTAGGAGATAATCCCTGAATTTCTCAAAAGCATAAACTACAATGAAGAGTTCTTGTTCGATGATGGTGTAGTTCTTTTGAGCTCCATTCAGTGCTTTGCTGTCATAATAAATTGGATGAAACAATTTGTCCTTTTATCCTAACACAGCTCCAAGGGCAACACCGCTTGCCTCACATATGATATCAAATGGTTTTGACCAGTCCTGTGTAATGATGATAAGGGCCTCTACCAGCTTATTTTTAAGGCATTCAAATGCCTTCAAGAAATCATCATCAAAAGATAGCTTAACTTCTTTCTCCAAAAGGTTGCAAAGTGGATTGCAACCTTTGAGAAATCCCTTATAAACCTTCGGTAAGAGCCAACATGTCCAAGGAAACTACGCACTCCCTTCACTGAAATAGGAGGTGGTAGCTTCTCAATAACCTCTACCTTAGCTCGATCTACCTCTATCCTTTTGCTGAAATTTTATGCCTGAGAGCAATGGCCTCATTCATCATAAAGTGCATTTCTCCCAATTAAGCACCAAATTGAATTCCACACATCATTGCAAGGCCATACTCAGGTTCACCAAATACAGCTCAAATGAATATCCTACCACCAAAAAATCATCCATAAACACTTCCAAGGTGTTTTCAACCATATCTGAGAAAATACACATCATACACCATTGGAAGGTGGCAGATGGATTACATAACCCAAATAGTATCCACTTGAATGACAAAGTGCCATACGTGCACATAAATGTTGTCTTCTCCTGATCTTCAGGAGCAATACAGATCTGATTATAGCTAGAATAACCATCCAAGAAGCAATACCACCCCTTCCTGCCAATCAATCAAGCATTTGATCCATAAGGGTACCGGGAAGTGGTCTTTCAAAGTCCATGAGTTTAGTTTGAGGTAGTCCATGCACACTCTCCACCCGGTCACAGGCCTGAGTGGAATCAACTCATTCCTTTCATTTACAACAACTGTCATGCCTTTTTTCTTAGGTACACATTGAACTGGGCTCACCCATTTACTGTCAAAAATAGGATAAACTATTCCTGCATCCAGCCATTAAATAATTTTCTTCTTAACCACTTGTTGCATCGGTGAGTTAAGATGACATTGGTGTTCAATGGTTGGGGTGTAGTCCTCCTCAAGCTGTATCTTATGAGTGCAGATATAAGGGGGAATGCCAATAATATCTGCAATAGTCTAGCCTATTGTCCTTTTGTACCTTTGAAGTACAGAAATAAGTGTTTCCAGCTGTAGCTTGCCCAAATTAGCTACAATAATAATGGGTAACGTGTTTCCGCTACCCAGAAACATGTACCTTAAATACCCTTGAAGTTCTTTCAATTCCAATATCGGTGGCTCTTCGATGGATGGCTTAGCCAGTGGTGCTAGTCGATTAGCAAGATCAAGATCTAGCTTCTTAGGAGCATAAGAGTATGAACCCATTCCTGACAATGCACAAACAGTCTCTTCGTACTCCTCAATTCTTTCATGATCAAAATTTATCAATACTGTAGCTAAAGGTTCGACAACAAGTTTCTCCTCTATTGACACCTCCTGCTCATCCTCATAATATACATTAATAATTGAGAACACATTCATTTCCTTATGTTGCTTCATTGATTTGCACACATTAAATTGCATCACTTCATCATTTAACCTGAATAAGAGCTTATTAACTTACAAATCAATTAACACACTTCCAATTGCGAGGAAAGGTTGACCCAAGATTATGGGCACCTTGAAGTCCACCTCATATTCTAAAATGACAAAATATGCAGGAAATATGAAGCTCGACACTTTCACCAGCACATCATACAAAATACCAACAGGTTATTTTACTGACCTAACCGCCATCACCAGTCGCATGTTGGTGGGTATGGGATCGCCTAAACCCAGCTTTTTATAGACAGCTAGTGGCATCAGATTGATTCTTGCTCCCAGATCACATAAGGCCTTAGTGAATTCCAGAGACCCAATAGTACAAGGAATAGTGAATGCTCCAGGGTCTTCTTTCTTTTGCACCAAGGACCTTGTAGAAAAAGAACTACAATGATAGATGTTATCTACCGGTTCATAGCTCACTGCTCTTTTCTTCATCACAAGATCCATCATAAATTTAGCATATCCTAGAATTTGTTCAAGTGCCTCAACCAAAGGCATATTCACTGTTAGCTGCTTTAACATTACCATGAATTTACTAAACTTCATATCACCAGCCTTCTTTTTTAATCTCTGAGGAAAGAAAGGTGGTGGTTTTGGGAGAGTCTTCACTACTACTTCCTTTTCCTTCTCTTTACTTGTTCCACCTCATCAACCTATTGATGATTGGAACGGATATCAATGCCATCCAGCTTCTCAAACTCCACTGGATTACCTTCTTCAAGCTTAACATTTTCTTTGATCACCTCATCATTAATAGCTTTGCGACTTATAAAACCTTACCACTCTGTGTGGTAATAGCTATGCACTAACTATTATTCTGACGTTTCTAAATTGTATCACTTGGTAGAGTTCCACTTTTCCTCTGATTCAATGCTATAGAAAGTTGGCTCATTTGCTGTTCCAACTGTTTGATCGAAGTGGAGTGCGAGTTTACCAACTAAATCATAGAAGATAAATCAGTCTTCATGGTAATCACCCCAGAGTTGGTAGCCTCAACTCCGTTCAACAATTTCTCCATCATGTCCTCCATGAACATCTTACCAGTGCTAGTTTCCGCATTATCTCTGCTTTCAGGAGGTACATACATCCTATTTCTATCATTCTTAATCTTTCAGTTTCGTTGATCCCAATCCTTATATCCAGCCTTTTCATAATAAGTCCGACCTTTATTTCCTTGGCTATTGCCTCGAAAACCCCCTGGTTATTCAAATAGTTGGTTTCTTCTTTCAAATTAGAATCATCTTTACCTTGTGATGCAACAACTTTTACTTTTTCAGTCTTTGTAGATATTAAGTTCTTGGTTAATAAATCTATCTGCGTCTTCAAATGTGCCATGTCTTGATCGCGTTCTTCCTCTTTCTTCTATTATTCCGCAGTCTTGCCAACAGACAGAGTAGGGCTTGCTACCGCAAAATCCCTGGATGCTAAGCTCTACTTTGTTTTTTCATCTGATCAAGCATCTCCGAGGCCTCTTGAAGAGTAAGATCCATAAATGATCCCCCTACATCATTGTCAATAACTGGCTTCATAATAGAGTTCAAAGCCCAATAAAGAGTCTCCATTAGGTGAATATCTGTTATGTTAAGGTTTGCGCACTACATCAAATTTGTTTTAAACCTCTCCCATGTCTCATGGAGAGATTTGGTTTGGAGCTTTCGAAAGTTACTATTCTCATCCCTCAACTGTACCTTACTGGAAGGTGGAAAGAACCTTTCTAGAAAATCCTCTTTCAACTTTCTCTAATTGGTTATAGAATCGGGTGTCATCTTGTTAAGCCACAATGTTGCCTCCCTAGATAGAGACAGCAAAAATAAATATAGGTGGATGGCATTCTGTCCCACTCCCGAGTTATCAAAAGACTAGTAAATAGTGACAAAGTTCACAAAATGCATATTGGGATCATCTCTCGGGAGTCCACCAAACAACCCCATCAGGTGAAAGAGTTGAATCATTGTACAAGTAATGTTAAACTTCATTCCTGGTACTAGAGGTTGGGGAATAATAGCTCTAGTAGCACCAACTCCATCCATTCCATCATTATCCTCATTAAGATTAAATTGCACAACTTGGAGATTAGGACTCACCCTAAAAAGATGGTTTCTATTTACATTTCTATTCACTGGTGCAGTTACCTCCTCTACACACCTTTGGTTAATAGGATTCAGAAATCATATCCAGATTTAGAAGACAGGCTTGCTGACCGTCATTCTTCAGATTAACCTGAGCTCTAGCTAAGATGGCTAGCCTGTTAGCTTCCTGTGGGTCTGCCATTCTGCCGATCAGTTGGGGTTCAGGATTGAAGGATAATAATGGTTCTCTTGAACTTCTTGAACTTCTAGTACTTGACATAAACAACTTTGAACCTGTAACAAACAAAAATAACAAGCAAATGTAAAATTAGGAAACTTGGCCAACAGTCAATCAACACACATAAACTTAATTGACAACCGTATTCCCCATCAACATCGCCAAAATTTGATACGCCTAAATTACAATTCTCTTACGAGAGAGCAAGAAGTCGTTGTCAAATATATAACCCAACTAGGTTGGGGTCGAATCCCATAGGGAATATAGTGTTAATTTAAGTTATTCGTGAGTCAATCAACTGATAGTTAGTAGTTTTCTATAAAAGGAGGTTTTTCGAGATTTAACAAGTAATTATTTCTCACTTCGAGTTTATCACTTGTTACTAGTATTTCAGTGTTTCAAATCAATGTTATGGAAGAAACCAGAATTGTGTTCACTATGGGTGTTGGTTCTTGACATGCACTAGTAAAGATGCAAGATTCTCATTACAAATAGAAACAACAGATCATTAGTATCGAAGCAATGCCTAAATGTCTCTCGACCTATTCAGGTATTCAATTGCTTAATCCTTTGAACTTAGGGAATTTAATTGTTAACCAGGTTTTATCTCAGGTTAATCAACCTTGTTACAACGTTGATTATTAAATGGAAGTTTAATGCTTCAAAGTCCCTGTAGATAATCCACTTCCTACTAGATTTGATTTCTTATTTCAAGCAAATCACTAGTTAGGTATAATCTATCATTTGCAACTAATAGATAACATGTAAAATAGAGGAATTATCAAGAAGTTCCTATAAGTTTACAAATCTTGATCTACTAGTTACTTTACAAGACCAAACCCATAGATCCCATAATTTGGGTTAAGGAAATTAGCTATTCATGATGTAAAAAGCAACAATACAAATTGCATTCATAATCTGATGGATGATAACTTATGGAATAATGATTAGCTATAGTTGTTTCTCCTTCACAATCATAGTAGAAATGCCAAGAGAAATATATAAAAATATAATAATAATCTCCTAAAATAAGTGTAGTTTCTCAGCCCAAAAACTAGAGAGAAAATGGATTAATGTCATGAAGTTCAAGATGCCCTCAAAAACCTTCAACTTTCCCTTAAATACTTAGCCTAATTTTGGAAGAAAATCATAGCATAAAACTTTTTCTCACATAGGTGACGACAATATGTGACGACTTATCAGGGGGTTGACGGCTTATCAGACATATTGTTAACTCCTCTCTTTATTTAATATGTTACTGTTTTCAACTGATGACGAGTCTGACGGCTTATCAAAGATCTGAGACTTATCACAGAATGTCATCACTCTTTAACTTAGCTTCTGAAAACTGCCTAAGTCTGACGGTAATTTTGACAACTTTGTTGTCACTTTCAAAATCTTACTTCCATACACTGCCTAAGGCTAACGATGACTTTAATGACTTATCACAGAGCTGACGACTTATCTGTCAAGTCGTCAACTATACTTTGATGTCTGTTTGCTCAAATTTTATCTCTATTGACTTCATTGTCGTTTGTTTTCTTGCATCTTGATTTTATTGCAATATCAAAGAGAAAACAATCAAACACGATAAAAGTTGCTTAAGAATTTATAATTATTCTGAGTTAAAAGCCTTAAATGTACTAAAATCAAGCTCACACATTAGATACTGTTTTACTAATATCTGAACTCACCACTAATACTGAGATACTGAATAGCTGAATCTTCTAATATTTAAACTGAGTACTAAAGTTGAGATCATCCTCTCTAGCGGAAGATCTTCAAATCTTTTAATAATAGAAATAACAGACTGATTCTAAGATCATGTTTATCTAACGGGTGATCTACGACTCAATTAGTACTGATACTGATTAACTTTATGTGAGACCAAGCCTATCTAGCAGGTGGTCCATAAATCTATGGAACTATCTAAGTTCTTTACTGAGATGGGTGACTTATCTGACAGTCCTGATTTCTTAGTTCTACTCTGAAAACTAATACTAAAACTGCAACTGTGGGAGTTCTCACTTAACCGACATGCACCGAATATGATCTAGTAGGGTTCAACCTATAACCCCAGCTAGAAGAGTGTCAATACCATTTCACGGGTAAATACCTTTGCTATGGTCAAGCCTCTCTAACGGGTGACCCTGAATAGAAAGTCAAGCCTAAGGCAATATGATAGTCAATTCTTAATCTAATGGGTGGCTCCTGCCTCTCTAACAGGGAAGCCATCATCCCTGTACTCGCTTGGTGCTAGTTCTTACTCCCAACTAAAAGACACTAAACTGATTCTTGGACTGTACTAGACTGAGTTGAATATATTATCGATTATCTTACTTGACTGATCTGACTGAGTTTACTTGATTCTGTTATCTGATGGAATACTTATGAATTCTCCTTTATGTCAAAATGCTGCTGAGTTATGTAACTTACTGAGATTTTTTGAAATCTGAACTAAATACTACTGTGGTCAAAACTGAATACAGAACTGGGTTAGACTGATACTGAGACTAGATTGAACTAGTACTGAGATTACTGAATTTTCTTAAGTTTGTACTGGCTAAATTCTACTGATCATAGCATAACTAAAATTATCTTGAGACTGAATCGGCTCTAGACAAGAAGCTAAATTTTCGGGTATAAATACCCCTAGGACTTAATGGAATAAATAAATAAGACAAGACCATACTTGAATATCATAACAATGGACTTTCATTCTTAACACAATCAATACGATATCTTGTCAATCACTTGAATATCATAAACATGTAAATGTATACGAAATGCATACTAATATCTCATAGTGGTTCAATAAGGAATACATATGGATACGAATGCATGCAACTTATCATAATACATTTAGTAAGGCATTTCAACAAACTCTTGTCATGCACTAGTTATCACAAAATTGGGGATTTCATACTTAACATACTAATTAGGCACTATTATCTTTACCTAAGCATTCTATCAAACATATGGGAAGCATGCTTTGGTTATACCACAGATTCTATACTTAATCATCATGAATACATCAATATCATGCAACTTGAAGAGAGTTTATCATGTACATCATACAATTCATCATATACTAGAATCAATTCTAGAAACTGGTAGTCTAAATCATGAATTAAAACCCAATAATACAAAATTATGAACTCTAATACACATAAATCATGAAATCTCATAAATACGTAAAGCTCAAAATTTTGAAAAGGATTCTTGAGCTTCTTGGATGGAAGGAACCCAAGAATCAACATCTAACATACCTTGTTATAAGATTCTTGGAAGATTTATGGAGGAATCTTGATGACTTAGGTCTTGAGATATAAACCCTAATGGTTGTTCTTGAAGAAAATTGAGAGAAAACTAGTATATTTGGGTGAAATAATGAGAAATCTCATGGTAAAGAGTATATATAGGGGTACAAAATGATCGTCTTGCCATTGGAATTAAAATCCAAAACTGAAAAAAATCCCAATTTTACATGCTGGCATGCCAGCTTACTGGAAATTGGACAATTGGGAAATTGAGCCTTGGTGCAACGCGGTGGAAATCGCGTTTCCACCTTAGTTGCAACTGGAAAGCCACTGCGACACGATGGAATCACAGAGGCTTACTGAATTTGGAAAATTGCCATTTTGGCTTGCTTTGCAATGTGCTAAAGTACCAGGTGGTACACTGTCTCACTAAAATGGCTCTAACTCTTTGCCCGAGTGTCGAATTTTGGCGAATTTCATATCGATGGAAAGCTTATTCGATTTTCCACGGGCTAAAAAGTCAAAATCTTAAAAATTTTACATAGAATAAAATATATTCATCTTTGAAGCAAGATCTTTACAAAAAAGGCTGTGGATACATCCTGTAATAGTCTGAACCCCAACCCTCTTCCTCTTCTGGTAGGCACATATTGGACCAAGTAACCTAATGTCTACCCCTTCCTCCTATTATACTGCTCCATAAAAACTTAATAAAACTTTTTTGAATAGTAGATAGATATTCTTTGGAGGATTCATCACTGATAGACAGTGAATTGGTATGCTTTGTAAAATATGTTTGATCAAAACAACCCTTCCCCCAAAAAATAGGAATTTACCTTTCCAGGCTTGTAACTTGCTACTGATTTTGTTCATTAATTGCTGGTAGTACACCTTTTCTTCCTCATGTAGAATATATGACATCCTAGGTAGTTGAATGGGAATTCATTCCTTAATAAACTTGTAGCCACCTCTACCATGACTATTATACCATTGGACATAGATCCATGCAAATATAAGGCACTCTTGTCCTTATTGATCTTCTGTCTATACAACCTCTCATACTTCTCCAATGTATTAGTCACTAATTTTATAGTTACTAACTCATCCTTGCACATAGTGATCATATCATATGCAAAAGCAAGATGATTGATTTTTGGACTACCCTAGGCATCCCAAAGAGTTGGAACTCTTTCCTCATCATCAACGCTTTTAAACTTATAGATAACACTTCTGTTGCAATGATGAATAGTGTAGGAGACAATGGGTCCCCTTGCTTAAGACCTCTTAAGGATTTAAATAAACCCTTAGGTTGTCCATTCATCAGTATAGAGTACCAATTATTAGACAATAATCTGAACACCTTGTCAATAATTTCTTCATAAAAACCTATCTTTCTTAGCACCTTTGTTAAAAACAACCACTCAACTCTATCATATGCCTTCATCACATCCAACTTGATCACCACATTTGGAGGTTTACCTCTTTTTCTGATTTCAGGCACTATCTCTTGTACAACTAATATATTCTCTGCTATACTTCTAGCTTGAACAAAGCCAGCCTGCTCTTCAAAAATAATGTTTGGTAAAATACTTTTGATCCTTTCATGAAAGATTCTAGAGAATATCTTGTTCACAAAATTGCTAAGAGAAATAGGTCTCAAGTCTGACAAATTATTCACCACCAACTTCTTAGGCAGAAGTACCAAATTGGTATGTCTGATAAACTTGGGAAGCTCACTCCCACAGAAAAATGCTATTATCATCTGATGTAAATCAGTTGATAATATGTCCCAAGCATCCTAAAATAACGCACCAATTATACCATCAGGACCAGCTACACTATTCTTATTGAAACCCATTACCGCCTTCTTTACTTTATCAAAGGTTAGGGTTCTCTTCAATTCCAAATTCTAATAATTTGTCACTATACTTGGCAACACATCCAACATAGAAAAATCCTCAGTATCTTCTTGAATTGATATTAATAAAAATGAGTTACAGCCTTAGTTATTTCATCCTAATTATCTAGCCAATCCTTCTTATCATTCTAAATTCTATGGATCTTAAGTCTTGATCTTTTCCTTTGACTAAATCATAAAAGAATTTTATGTTTATCTCCCCATCTTTGAACCACTCAAATTCTCTCTTCTATCTCCAGAATTCTTCTTCTCTCTTTAGTTGCATAGCTAGCTTATCTTGAGCTTTGAATAAGTTAGACATGTTCATTCCTAAAGGCTCTTCTTCAAACTATTTTCCCTTATCTTTATTACCTCTTTAAGTGTAGCAATATCTTGAAAGATATTTCCAAAAGTTTGCTTGCTCCAATAAGTTAATTCAACTTTGGTCTTCTTCAATTTTTGATAGAATATGATAAAGGGATTACCTCCTAAATCAATACTCTAATTCTATCTAATCACTTCTAAGAAGGAGTCCTCATGAATCTAGAAATTAAGGAACTTAAAAGGTTTAACCAGGTTTACCTGTTGAGTACAAAAATGCATCAACATTGGTGCATGATCCGAGCCACTTCTAATCAAAATTTCCACCTCTATAACTGGAAATATTTCATGCATCCTATAATTCACCAAGACCTTATTAATTTTTTTGAATATGCATTCTCCATCAATTCTTCTATTCCACCATGTGTATTTACTACCCTTGAAAGCAACCTCTTCTAAATTATAGATATTAATGCATTGGTTAAAATCATTTGTCTCTTCTAATGTGACTGGTAAACCTCCTAACTTCTCCTTTTGATTCCTTATAACATTTAAATCTCCTCTTACCAGCCAAGGATCCTAATTTTTCATTGCCATATTTTCTAATGATTCCCCTAATTGCAGCTTCTCATTTTGATTGCACTTAGCATAAACTAGAGTCACCTTTACCATTACTTCTACTTACTGATTCTCAAACTTGAGTGTGATTTTTTGCTCCTCATCTCTAACAATACTAAAAGTTATGGTTGAGTCCATAAAAACCCATATTTTTCCTGATGCATTTGAAATATCATGCTGTATCATAAGCCTTCTTTTATACTCTTCTATATTGTGACTTTCTTGAAATGGATCGATAAGACCTATGAAACCGAACTGAAACTTCTTATGCTTTGTTATAAACCTTGTAAAATATTTTTGTGTATTAACAAATCTGATGTTCCAAATTAATGCATTCATTTGGACACATATTTGCCAATATTACTCTTTGTCCTTATTGAGCTTGCTACTACATTAACAACTTTATTCCTTTTGTTGGTTATGCTTTCCCTGTTTTATCTTTAGAGTATTAATATGCTTTTGGGAAAAATTTCCTTCAATTGCTGCATTTTCAATATTATCCCCCATGTCTTCATCATCTATATTATCTTTCTTATTGTTTACCCCCTCAATCATGTTCCCTATTTCAATTGCCTGGGTAATAATATCCTCTAACACTACTTGATTTTTACTCTCTTTATCCTCTACTATGACCATTTTCTTCTTTGTCTCATCCTAGTGATCTACATTATCTTATCTAACTTGATGCTCCTGTTCTTTTTAAGGTGTTTTGTCTGGTATTTTTGCTTCTTATTCTTGTAATTCCCCTTTCTTGCTATCAATGTGCACAATGTCCACCTGATGTTTCTCTTTATAACCCTTGTTGCTAAGTTGGTTCTCTACTACTACCTTTTTTTCTAACTTCCCAAAACTCTTAGTAACCCAGCCCTTTGTTCTTTCCTGCATCTATCCCTTGCTGGTACTGTGTTGCCCCTCTACTTCTTCTTGTTCTAGAGCATCAAAAGCTTTTGATGTTCAAATTTCTGCCTCCTTGTTCGATTCTTCTCCTATTATATGTCCAAACTTGTCCTTCTTATACTTATTTCTTATTTGCAACCATTGATCATTATTGCTATTCATTCCTTCAGCTACTGCATCATTATTCCTTATTGTACCTCTACTTCTATCCTCCTTACCTTTTTCTCTATCATCTTTGTTTGTTTGTTCCTGCTCAAATAATTCTGGATGCATATTCGAGCAAGTTGCCTCATCATGTCCTTGTAAGCAACACTCTTTACAGTATTTTGGTTTATGATCATACGGTATATGTATCCATTTCGACTTTATAGCTCTAGTACTATCATCTTCTTTATAAATCTTAAACCTATGAGGTAATTTAGCTATCAAATCCACCTCTACCTTAATTCTAGCACAACTTGGTCTCGTATGATTTTTTGTGGCCATATCTATAAATAAGGGTTTACCTATTGCAGTAGAAATCGAGAAAGTAGCCTCCTTTGTAAAAAATTTGGTTGGTAGGTCTGGTAATGAGATCCATGTAACTCCAATAGTGGTTTCAATATCTGGTTCAAACCAAGGATCCTACTTTAGTGTACTCATCTGCCACAAATTGTCCTTCGCTTTAATATAATATGCAATGGTTGATAACAATCTAACATAATCCTATATCTGATTCAAACATATAAAAATGTGTCTTACATTAAGTACTCCTATCATGGATTCCCTCTTGATTCCACATTGATTTGGAATTTCTCTCCATATCTCATTCATATTTGGTTTACCATATAAGAACTTCCTCATAATTGTATACTATAGATTCTCCTAGATTTTCATATTCTAAACCTCTGAAGCTTTCCATGTAATGCTTGGTTCACCATGCATCATTACCACTCGCTTAGGATTAACCCTAAAATTCTCATGTTCATAAGGTTTAGGTTTCAATAAATCAGCGTAGTTTGGACCAGTAGCTTTATGTTTAGGTTCCCCTTTCATAATCTATTTCAAAGAATCCTCCAGTGGGCTAGTCCCACCTGATGAAATGGCCATAGTGATAAAAAAAGTGTTGAAATATTTGATGTTTTTTCAAGCGCCACCTAGGATTTTTTTTGGTAATAATAATTCCTCTATTATGCTAATAATAATCCATTTATTAGGTTATTGATGAGTTATTACCTATACTTTTGATAATACATATGGATTATGTTAATGGCCATTCTTATTTACTATATTAGAAATCATGCTATTGATTATACTATAACTCACAATTTTGATTATGATTATTGATCATGTTAATATACTATGTAAATGGTTATGTTATTAAATACTCTAATGATTATGCTTTTGGCTATATTGATGATGAAGTTAATTATCTATACCTGATAGAAATCCAGAGAATGGCTATGATATTAATGATGATATTATGATGATATATACTCAGCAATACCAGGGGATGATTTTAATGATGTACCCGACAAGGCTAGAGGATGATTATGATGATATATCCGATAAGGTCGGAGGATGATTATGATGATACATATACTCAGAAAGGTCAAAGAAATATTATGATGATATATATACCCAACAAGGCCGGATGATGATTGTGATGATACATATGCTTGGTAAAATTGGAAGATGATTACGATATCATTTATGAGAATATTGTTGAATACCCATACCTGTTCAAGTCCACTATACGTATTATACTATAATGATATACTTATTGTGATATATTGACATTAGGGTGTGAGATTGACAATTTAGCTAAGTTGGAAATGAGGAAATAGTTATAATGTAGCATGATATAAATAGACCCTAGTGATATAATGATTAGTTGATAATTATTGGTAGTTGATAAATATTGGCTAGTTAGCATATGTTGGTTAATTAGTAATAATGACTTGTTGATAATTATGATTAGCTGCTATATAAAAATTAGTTAATAAGTGATGTTCAGTTGATAAAGGATGATTATTAATACATGAGGATTAGTTGTTACATGATGGTTATCTGGTAAGATTCATTGATTGAAAAATGATGATTATGGACACTCGATGGTTATAGTGTGGCATGACATAGATGAATTTCAATTATATTAGGAGTGTTGATAAATGATGGTGGTGGGTTATTCTATGTCATTTGCACCATGCAGGCTTATGGGGGTATGCGATGGTTTATTTACTTTTCTGCATCAATTTAAATATGGAAAATGCATATGTTGTTGCTTTATGTTATGATGATATTCCAGTTATTTCCTTATCCATGAATAGTGATGTTGGATATATTTCAGGTTTGTTTCTTTACCATGACTTAGTTGTGTTATCTTACATTCTATTATTTTTATATCCTGATTTAGCTCCATCTATCAGTGATTTGTATCGAGTACTCATGGTTTTGGTACTGATACTACACTTCTGTACCTTTTTAATATAGATCCAAGTACTAGTTGCTGTCATTGATCGACATTCATACTATCTTGATATTCGAAGATAGGGTGAGCTCTTGGAGTCAGAATGACCTATTTTCTTCTATTTCTCTATGTTCAGTCTTTTGTTTTGAGATAAATGTATTAACTATTCTAGATACTTGGGTTAATTTTTATTACTAGATTCTCTTGTACTGGATCTACTAGGTCGTGGGATGGTATCTATGTAGTGACAACATTTAAACTATTTGTATTACCTTATTTATTCATTGTGTTGGATTAACTATTAGGCCCTTTTGGGGCATTTTCACCAAATTAATCTATTATGTTTAACTCTAGGTTACGGTTTGGCTTACCTACTGTTGGGATATAGTAGGTTCCATCATGACTCATAAATTGGGTCATGATAAATTGGTATCAGAGTTAGGTTACACCGATATTACAAGTACAAGAGCAAATGTCTAGTTGAGTCATGCATATTGGAATAATAATGCTGGTTTTCTAATTTTGGGAGGTTATGGGACATTCTTAGGAGTTCATCACTTCTTTCTCTCATATCGTACTAAGATTCTGAGTTGGTTATAGAACATTCCTTTGACTTCACTCTTTTGCAGATGGCTAGGACACATGCTACTGCTACATGCAATGAGGGTTTTGAGAACACACCTAGGGATCCTACTTCTATTCATGTATGACCCAAAGGTCGTGGACAACTATGATATTTGTCCCCAGCTAAGGTCCTCAATAGCAGTCCTCCACCGGACCCTATTCCCTCTCTTAAGCTAGAGATTCTTTAGCTCCAACTAGCGTTAGACTGAGGACCAGCCTAGGCATTACAAGGGTTTATTTTTCTTCAATGATCAATAATGCTTTAGTTTAATTTTTAGGTTTAGTTGGTGATGCACCGTCTGATAGTGCACAGTCTATAAATCAGAGTGATATGGAGGTAAGGCGCAACCTGTAGCTGCGACTCCCTGAGTTAAGGTCCCTCTTACACCAGCAGTTGCTCAGTCAATGGTTTTCGAACCTGCTATGTCTGTCAAAGAGCAAAAGATGTTGGGTAGATTCTTAAGATTAGCTCTACCTCAACTTTCTGGTGCTCCAGGTGAGGATGCATATCAGTTTCTGATTATTTATGAGGATAGGCTCTATAATTTGGGCCTTGTTGAGACTTGTGATATGTATTATACCATATTTTAGTTTGTTTTGGCTGCTCGTTATTGGTGGAGAGGTTAAATGGATTCTTGACCAGTTGAATCTTCTCCTATGACATGGACTCAATTCTCTAATATGTTCTTGGAGAAGTATATGCCTCCCAGCCTTAGAGATCGTTTGAGAGATTGGTTTTCAAGATTGAAGTAGGGATTCATGATAGTTGTGGAGTATGAGGCTCATTTTCATGAGTTGGCAATGCTACTCCTATTCTTGGTACTAAGTATGAGAGAGTTTGTTTCTTTGTTAGAGGGTGATACTTCCCTTTTGTATGTCTACTCAGAGTTTAGTTATTGCAGGTAGATCTTTTACTGAATGCAACGCCCCGCATTTCGGGTTACAATATAGACCATGATTCCGATGCTTTGATAATATCAAAGCCATAAATCCTATGCCAATATGGCATGTTAATTATTTGTGTAGTATGTGAATCCATTCAAGCTTGAATTTAGACCATTGAGGACCTTTGACTCAAGGACGGGTTGAAAACTACTTCAATCAATTAAGTTTAAGTGGACATTATAATTTGTGTCAAATTTTTATCGACCATGACTCTTTGTATATGTCGAATTAGAGAGCCTACTATGTGTAAAATGATAGGCTTTTGAGTTATCTGTCCAATGAAACCAATTTTGCTCCTTTCAAAGTAGTATGCGTCACCTAACCAATCGCACATGACCACTGAAAAGCATATACGGCGCCTATATAAACATAGGTGAGAAAATAGCTGGTGCCTATGTTAACATAGGCGATAGCATAGGCGGCGCCTATGTAAACATAGGCAATAGCATTGGCGGCGCCTATGTAAACATAGGCGATATCATATACGGCGCCTATGTAATGGTTTCAAGTGACTTAAAACACTCCGTTTTTGGGGCAAAATGGTCTTTTCCCCACCTTTATTCAGGCATAAACACGAAATTCAGCCCCCAATTCTCCAAAATACATCCACATTCATCTAAAAATTCTCAAGAACACTCCTAAGGGTTTCAAACTAAAAACCCAAATAAATCAAGATTCAACCGTAGGTTTTCAAAATAAATTAGAGATTCAAAATCCCCAATCCATAGGCTTTGAGATGCACCCATTATTTTCCGAAATAGAGGTACGCGGGGTTTTCCTAAATTCTCATGGGCATAGAAAAATTATGTTTTAGAATAGGGCTTTTGAAATTATGTATATATTCATGTATTAGATGTTTTAACATCATTGTTTTGGTCTTTTGACCTTTCCCAAAGTGATTTGAGAATATGTATGTATGAAAACATGTTTTTAAGGATGAATTCTTGTTGAGAGCATGACTTTTGGTGAATTACCTCTTATTATGAAGTTTTAGATTTTTCATAGCAAATGAATTGTTTTGCAATGCATTCTTGAAAAGCACTATATGAAATGGTTGAACTCTTGTTATGATTTAAAGGTGGTTTTAAATTAATAAAGAGGGAATTTAACATGAATTTTTAATGTTCATAATGCATGTAATAAAAGAGTGTATGATTTGCTAAAGGCACTAGACCACCATATGTTTGATGAAGTTTTTGCATGATTTTGACTTGAGTTTCGGTACACAAAATCTTCTATATCAGTTGTATGTTTTTGGGTGGTCTAAGCTTTGATTTAAATGAAAGATTTATGTTAATGTATTATGGCTTAGAAATCATGACTTGCAAGTCTTGGTATGACGATACCAAACTCAGAAAATGCCATAACAGACATAGACGAATACAGAAATCAAACTTTATCAGATTTGCATTTTAGAACTTCAGAATGATGCTTGTTCAGAAAAGGCTAAAATAGGGCATAAAGAGAGCTTAGGTGGTTCCCCAAAGAAGGCGTGAGTTTAGACAAATCTTTTCCCAAAATCGTGGTTTACCGACCTGAGTATATTATTATATGCTGACTTAAGTGTCGTGTGGCATATCAGATTCAGGAACTCCAACCCTTGCGGTACACTCGGGTTGAAGGTTTCCCCGCTGAGTCAATGACAGATTCCATATCGCCTATGGAATATCAGACTTGTAGGGGACACCACCTAGCTCAGAAGTAATACACAGGTCAGAATTTGAAATTTACAGACAGGTTATATGTTTTCAAAAAGTGCCCATGTGTTTTTCAGAAACTGTTTTATGCATGATGTTTTGATGAAAACTACTCTCACACACACACACACATATATATATATATATTCAATTACTCTATTTTGGATTGCTTCGTATGCCAGTACAATTGTGCTGACCTCCCCTCCTTCCAGGTTCTGAGGCACAGTCTAGGGGTCCAGATAAACAGTAAAGATTTTAGATCACAAACCAGAGTTTGCAGTGGTGAGACTTCTATGATTCAGAAGGCCTAGTTATTTCATATTACTACTATTAGTTAGGTTTTATTCTACTGGGGGCCTTGTCCCAACTTTCAGAAAACTTTGATTAGTTCATGGTAGAGATTTCGTAGACTGAGTCAGACATTATTATTTAGATATATTTTGGATTTTAGTTTTCAGTATTATGATCACATTCAGATTGACCATGTTTTTGTATTAGATTTATCTCTCTGCATTACCTTTTATCATATGAATTATGTACATGATTACCAGATAGATAGAGAAAGGTGTTCCAGGCCTTCATATTTTGAGATGCTCTTCATGGCTAGGGCCCTAGCTTGGGTCATTACAAACTTGGTATCAAAGCACGGTTTATGGTCCTAGGGTGTCTACGAAATAGTTTTGGCTAGAGTCTTAGTTATGGGTGTGTAGCGCGCCACACTTATATGCAAGAGGCTACTATGCATTTAGGAAATATTTCCCTTCTTTGTGATTTAGTTCGTGCTTCAGAGTTTGAACTGTCCCCTAATCAATAATCTCTTGTCCGTCCCACTCATAGCATGCGGACCAGTAACAAAGCTCACACTCTAAAACCTGTCCCTACTTTCAGAGTCTCTTTAGTCTGACCAGTCTACCTAGGGCTTCGCAAACTAATGACAACCATCCCTCGACTACTCAGAGAGATATTTCAAATGCAGAATTTAGACGGTCTATTCATATACTGACACAGTTGGTAGCTAACTAGTCTCAATGATTAGAAGATGTTGGGTAAATGCATCTATTACGTCTAAGGCTACCAGGGTGAGATATTTCATAAAAATAAACCCACCTAAGTTCACTAGTACTAAGGTGGGGGAAGATCCATAGGATTTCGTGGATGAGATGGAAAAGATCTTTAAGGCAATACATGTGGATGAAGTTGAAGGGGTGGAACTAGAAACTTATCAGCTTAAGGATGTTGCGAATCAGTGGTATGCCAACTGGGAGGATGCAAAAGGTGAGAGTACTAAGCCCACAGTTTGGGGTGAATTTATGGAAGTTTTCCTTGATCGATTCTTTCCTCTGGAGTTGAGGGAGGCCAAAGAAGAAGAGTTTATGAATCTGAAGTAGGGCAGTATGAGTATCCAAGAGTACACTTTGAAGTTTAATAAACTAGCCCGCTATGCACCAGAGTTGACTAGTAATATGAGAGCCCGGATGAGGAAATTTGCATCCGGCCTTTCTGATAACCTGGTGCTTGAGTGCCAGGGGGCAGTGTTGAATAAGGAGTTAGACTTTGCTAGGCTGACCATTCATATGCAGTAGGTAGAAGAGAAAAAGAAGAAGATCTCTGAAGCTAGGGAGGTGGAAAGATAAGCGAAAAGAGCCAGATCAACAGATCAAAGTTATAGTTAGCCTCAAGGCGGTAAGTGGGGAAATAAATGGCAGAAAAATAAGAATTTGGGTAATGCACAGTCTACTGCCAGCGCCCCAGTACCTCAACCACCAACAGATAGACGATCTCAGAGTTTTTAGAATAACTATGAAACCAGAGCTCAGGATACTCGATCACAGGGTAGTGTGTCTCAGTAGCAACATACTTTTCTGCGGTGTGAGACTAGTGGTAGAAATCATCAGGAAGGTGTCAGTTGGGCTTGATAGTGTGTTATTCATGTGGTCAGCTGGGTCACTTTCAGAGAGAATATCTATCTGCTAGAAAGAATGTTGGTGGTGCAAAGTCTCAGGAAAATTCTTCAAAACCACCCCTACCTCAGAAGGGTGCCACATCAGCTGCCAGGAATAGTCGCAACCAGTTATATGCTTTGACCAATAGCCAAGAGGTGGAAGCTTCCCTAGATGTTGTTACCGGTATGTTACAAATCTTTTCCTGTGATGTTTATGTGTTACTTGATCCCGGGTCTACTTTATACTATATGACCCCTTATGTGGCTGTTGGTTTCGGGTTTGAGCCCAGTATGATTTTTGAACCCTTTTCTTTTTCCACCCCAGTGGGGGATTCTATTATTGCTAGGAGGGTGTATAGGGGTTGTGTTGTGACTGTTAGTAACCGGGATACGTTAGTAGATCTCATAGAGTTAGATATGGTTGCTCTTGATGCTATCTTGGGAATGGATTGGCTCCATTCGTGCTATGCTATATTAGATTGTAGGACTCAAAGGGTCACCTTTTCTTTCCCGAATAAACCAGTGATAGAGTGGGAAGGACATTCTTTAGCACCTAGAGGGCACTTTATATCTTATATCAGAGCCCGCAAACTTATTTCTAAAGGTTTCTTGTACTACCTTATCTGAGTTAAAGACTCTAATGCCGAGAGTCTTCCTCTTCAATCTGTTCCCGTATTAAAAGAATTCCCAGAATTCTTTCAAAATGATCTCCCAGGAATACCACCTGATAGGGAGATTGAGTTTGGTATTGATATGTTGCCAGATACTCGTCCAATTTTTATTCCGCCATATAGAATGGCTCCTGCAGAACTAAAAGAGTTGAAAGAACAGTTAGCAGATCTCTTAGATAAGGATTTTATATGCCCCAGTGTGTCTCCTTGGGGTGCGCCTGTATTTTTTGTGTGAAAGAAAGATGGTACCCTTCGTATGTGCATAGACTACCATCAGCTTAATAAGGTCACGATTAAAAATAAAGATCCTCTTCCTAGGATTGACGACCTTTTTGACCAGCTTCAGGGTGCCAAGTGTTTTTCAAAAATAGACCTTCATTTGGGTTATCATCAGTAGAAAGTTAGGGAGTCAGACAAACCCAAGACAGCCTTCCGAACTCAATATGGTCACTAAGAATTCCTAGTTATGTCCTTCGGGTTGACTAACGCCCCTGCAACCTTCATGGATCTTATGAATAGAGTATTCCGTCAGTTTTTTTACTTGTTCATTATTGTATTTATTGATGATATCCTGATCTATTCTAAGAGTAAAGAGGATCACGCCAATCACCTCCAAATTATTCTTCAGACCCTTAAGGATCATCAGCTGTATGCCAAATTTTCTAAGTGTGAATTCTGGTTAGATACTATTGCCTTCGTGGGGCATATCATGTCCAGTGATGGGATAAGAGTGGATCCCAGACCCACAACTCTAACTAATATTCAGAGCTTCTTGGGTTTGGCGGGGTATTACAGAAGGTTCGTAGAGAGTTTTTCTTCCATAGCTGCTCGACTCACTAAATTAACTTAGAAAAAGGTAAAGTTTGTGTGTTCTGATCTGTGTGAGAATATTTTTGAGAAGTTAAAAGAAAACCTGACCACTACTCCTGTTTTAACCCTTCTCAAGGGTGTAGATGGCTTTGTGGTATACTGTGATGCATCCCGTGTGGGACTTGGTTGTGTGTTGATGCAGCATGGTAAGGTAGTGGCTTATGCATCTAGGCAGTTGAAGGTGCACGAGCGAAACTACCCCACCTATGATTTAGAGTTAGAGGCTGTGGTGTTTGCACTTAAGATTTGGTGGCACTATTTGTACGGTGTTCATGTTGATATCTTCACTGACCACAAGAGTCTGCAGTATGTTTTCTCGCAGAAAGAATTAAACCTCAGGCATAGGTACTGGATGGAGCTTCTAAAAGACTATGATATAAGCTTGCATAACCATCCGGGCAAGGCAAATTTGTAGTCGACGCCCTCAGCAGGTTGTCTGTGGGCAACCTTTCTCATGTAGAAGAAGGAAAGAAAGAGATGGTGAAGGATATTCACCGCCTTGCAAATCTAGAAGTGTGACTCTTAGATTCTGAAGATGGAGAGGTAATTGTTCATGAGTTAGATAAGTCATCCCTTTGTGCTGAAGTTAAGGAGAAGCAGGTTGAAGATCCCATCTTGATGTAAATCAAGAAAGATATGGGTCAATAAAAGGTTACACAATTTGAAATTATTGGTGATGGTATTCTGAGATTTCAGGGTAGATTTTGCGTTCCGAATATTGATAGACTGCGGGAAAGAATCATTGATGAGGTGCACACTTTGAGGTATGTCGTTCACCCAGGCTCTACTAAGATGTACCATGATTTGAAAACCTTGTATTGGTGGAATAACATGAAATGTGATGTAGCTGATTTCGTGTCTAAGTGTTTGAACTGTCAACAAGTGAAGGTAGAACACATGAGGCCAGGTGGTACTTCCCAAGAGATAGCCTTGCCTTTATGGAAGTGAGAGATGATAAATATGGACTTTATTACAAGACTTCCGAGATCCCGAAACCAGTATGATTCTATATGGGTGATTGTAGATCGATTGACAAAGTCAACCCACTTTTTTCCTATGAGGACTAATTATTTGTGAGAGGGTTATGCTAAGATTTACATTGAGGAGATAGTTCGGTTGCATGGGGCACCAGTGTCCATTATATCCGATAGAGGTACATAGAATTCATCTCAGTTTTCGATATTTTTTCAGAAGGGTTTAGGTACACAAGTGAATTTGAGCACAGCTTTCCACCCTCAGACTGATGGGCAAGTAGAGCGTACCATTCAGACCCTCAAGGATATGTTGAGGGTATGTGTTATTGATTTCAAAGGAAGTTGGGTAGATCACCTGCCACTGATTGAATTTGCTTACAATAATAGTTACCATGCCAGTATTAAGATGGCTCCTTTTGAGGCTTTGCATGGGAGAAGATATAGGTCTCTGATAGGGTGGTATGAAGTGGGTGAGGCTCAGTTGTATGGGCCTAATCTTGTTTATCATGCGATGGAGAAAGTGAAGATCATTAGAGAATGACTCAAGACTGCTCAGAGTCATCCGAAGTCCTATGTTGATGTTTGGAGAAGAGAATTAGAGTTTGAAGTTGGTGATTGGGTGTTTCTCAAGTTTTCTCCTATGAAAGGAGTTATGCGATTTGGAAAAAAGGGTAAATTAAGCCCTCGCTATATAGGGCCATATCAGATTCTGAGAAAGATTGGTGCAGATGCTTATGAGCTAGAATTACCTGCAAGTTTGGGTTCCGTTCATCTGGTATTCCATGTATCCATGTTGAAGAAATGCATTGGAGATCATTCTTTGGTATTGCCAGTAGAGGATGTCAAAGTGATAGATTCCTTATCTTACGAAGAAGTTCCTATTGAAATTTTAGATTGCCAAGTTCGAAAGTTGAGGAGAAAAGAGATAGCCTCAGTGAAGTTATTATAGAGGAATTAGCAAGTTGAAGAAGCAACTTGGGAGTCAGAAGATGACATAATAATTAGATATCCCAATTTGTTTGCTTCGATGGATGATGAGATAGAAGGCACTATTCCTATGTTATCTTTCCTAGTCCTTATTATTCTTAAAATCGTGTCTGTCTGTGTCCCGCATCATCATTCGGGGATGAATGACCCAAAGAAGGGATAATTTAATGCCCCATATTTTGGGCTACAATATAGACCATGATTCCAATGCATTGATAATCCTGAATCCATAAATCCTATGCCAATATGGCATGTTAATTATTTGTGTAGTATGTGAATCCATTAAAGCTTGAATTAAGACCATAGAGGTCCTTTGACTCAAGGATGAGTTGAAAACTACTTTGATCAATTAAGTTTAAGTGAACATTATAATTTGTGTCAACTTCTATTGACCATGACTCTTTGTATATGTCGAATTATAGAGCCTACTATGTATAAAATGATAGGTTTTCGAGTTAGCTTTCCAATGATACCAATTTTTCTAAAATCCGGCACCCGAGCAAAAATTTATGGTCTTTCAAAGTAGTATGCGTCACCTAACCAATCGCACATGGCCACTAGAAAGCATATACGATAGCATATGAGGCGCCTATGTAAACATAGGCGATAGAATAAGTGGCGCTTATGAAAATATAGGCGATAGCATAGGCGGTGCCTATGTAAACATAGGCGATATCATATGTGGTTCCTATGTAATGGTTTCAAGTGACTTAAACACTTCGTTTTTGGGGCAAAATGGTCCTTTTCCCACCCTTATTCAGCCATAAACACGAAATTCAGTTCCCTATTCTCAAAAATACATCCACAATCATCTAAAAATTCTCAAGAACACTCCCAAGGGTTTCAAACTAAAAACCCAAATAAATCAAGATTCAACCGTGAGTTTTCAAAATCGATTAGAGATTCGGAATCCCCAATCCACAGGCTTCAAGAAGCACCCATTATTTTCCGAAATAGAGGTACGCAGGGTTTTCCTAAATTCTTATGGGCATATAAAAATCATGTTTTAGAATAGGTTTTTTGAAACTATGTATATATTCGCATATTAGATGTTTTAACATCATTGTTTTGGTCTTTTGACCTTCCCTAATGTGATTTGAGAACATGTATGTATGAAAACATGTTTTTAAGAATGAATTCTTGTTAAGAGCATGACTTTTGGCGAATTCCCTCTTATTATGATTTTTCAGATTTTTCATAGCATATGAATTGTTTTGCAATGCATTCTTGAAAAGCACTATATGAAATGATTGAACTCTTATTATGATTTAAAGGTGGTTTTAAATCACTAAAGAGGGAATTTAGCATAAATGTTTAATGTTCATAATACATGTAATAAAAAAGTGTATGATTTGCTAAAGGCACTAGACCACCATATGTTTGATGAAGTTTTTGCATGATTTTGACTTGAGTTTTGGAACACAAAATCTTCTATATCAGTTTCATGTTTTTGGATGGTCTAAGCTTTGCTTTGGATGAAAGATTTATCCTAATGTATTATGGCTCAGAAATCATGACTTGTAAGTCTTGGTATGATGATACCAAACTCAGAAAATGCCATAACAGACACAGACGAATATAGAAATCAGACTTTATCAGATTTGCATTTTAGAACTTCAGAATGATGCATGTTCAGAAAAGGCTAAAATAGGGCATAAAGAGAGCTTAGGTGGTTCCCCGAAGAAGGCGTGAGTTTAGACAAATCTTTGCCCAAAACGTAGTTTGCTGACCCAGGTATATTATTATATGCTGACTTAAGTGTCGTGTGGCGTATCAGATTCAGGAACTCCAACCCTTGCGGTACACTCGGGTTGGAGGCTTCCCCGCCGAGTCAATGACAGATTCCATATAGCCCGTGGAATATCAAACTTGAAGGGGATACCACCTAACTCAGAAGTAATACACAGGTCAGAATTTGAAATTTACAGACAGGTTATATGTTTTCAAAAAGTGCCTATGTGTTTTTCAGAAACTATTTTATGCAAGATGTTTTGATGAAAACTGCTCTCACGTATTTTATATATATATATATATATATATATATATGTTCAATTACTCTATTTTGGATTGATTCACATGCTAGTACAATTGTGCTGACCCCCTTCTTTCAAGTTCTGAGGCACAGTGTAGGGGTCTAGATAAATAGTAGAGATTTCAGATCACAAACCGAAGTTTGTAGTGGTGAGCCTTCTATGATTCAGAAGGCCTGGTTATTTTATATTACTATTATTAGTTAGGTTTTGGTCTACTAGAGGCCTTGTCCCAGCTTTTAGACAACTTTGATTAGTTCATGGTAGAGATTTCGCAGACTGAGCCAAACATTATTATTCAGATATATTTTGGATTTTTAGTTTTCAGTATTATGATCATATTCAGATTGACCGTGTTTCCATATTAGATTTCTTTTTCCACATTACCTTTTATCATATTAATTATGTTTATGATTACCAGATAGATAAAGAAGGGTATTCCAGGCCTTCATGGTTTGGGATGCTCATCACGGCTAGGGCCCTGGCTCGGGTCGTGACACTGAGGTTTTGGATCATGCTTCTCTTATGGAGAAGATGCATCATGAGGCCTGTGGGGGCAGCGATAGAAGTCCTAGACATCAAGGCAGTTTTAGTGGAAGTCGTAGTATTTCCTGATTTAGAGGTAGTCAATTTTAGGGTAGATATCCTCTACATCCATCCTATCAGCCTCAGAGTTAGCCTAGTTTGCCTATTTAGGCAGTGCTTCAGATTACTGACGGAGTTTAGTCTAGTGCTAATGATCTCCTTAGTTAGGGCAGTGGTCAGTCTTCGAAAGATGCATCATCTTGTCATTCTAGGCGTGGTGGTTATTTTGGGCAGCAGATATATTTGTTATGGTTTAGCTCAGGTGAAATGTTATAATTGTGTAGCTTATGGTCACTATTCATGAGATTTCCCAAGTTATGATGTGATTATATCTTAAGCTCAGTGTGTACCCCTGTTAGACCAGATTATCCCTCACTTAGAGGTGGTTTTAAAGGTTGTAGAGGTAGTTTATAGGGTACTCAAGGAGGTTCTTAGGAAATCAGGATAGGAAGTCGGTCAGGAGCCCAACCAGGTGATGGGTGTGGTAAGTTATATGTAGTACTTACTAGACCCGTGGCTGATTTTTTGAATATTATTATTATAGGTATGATTTTGGTGTGCTATCAGTCGTCCCTTGCTTTTATCTAATCCGGGATCCACTTATTTTTTGTGTTTTCTTATTATGATCCATGGTTAGAGTTATCTTGGTACTATTATCTGCGCCCTTACGCGTATCTACTCCCTTAGGTGATTCTTTAGTAATGGATCAATTTTTTTAGCTTATGTGTTGTGACTATTAGAGATATGGATACTCATACTGATTTTATTATTTTAGATATGATAGATTTTGATATGATTTTTGACATGGACTGGTTATCCCACTATCATGCAGTCATGGATTGTTTCGCTAAGATCGTTATCTTAGCTATGCCCAGTATACCCCAAATTGTATGGCAAAAAGTGGTTAGCTGTGAGTCAATAGGGATTATTTTTTATATTTGTTCTAGGAGGCTTATTTCAATGGCTTGGGAGTCTCATCTCACTTATATCTGTGATACTAGTGTGGAGGGTTATTTACTTTATTCTATTCTTGTAGTTTGTGAGTTTTCTGATGTATTCCCTACCGAACTGCTTGGTGTTCCCCCTTTCCATGAGATTGAGTTTGTTATTGGCCGTGATCTTGGCACCCAACCTATTTCTATGGCAACTTACTGCATGGATCCTGCCAAGCATAATGAGTTAAATTCTCTACTTCAAAATCTTCTTGGTAAGGGTTTTATTAGGCCAAGTATGTATCCTTAGGGATCCCCTATGTTGTTTGTGAAGAAAAACAATGGTTCCATGTGTATGTACATTGATTATAGGCAACTTAATAAGGTAATAGTGAAGAACAGTTATCCTATACCTCACATTGATGATTTGTTTGACCAACTTCAGAGTGCAGCGGTGTTCTCTAAGATTGATTTGAGATTTGGTTACCATCAGTTGAGGATTTAGGCTGTGGATATCTCAAAGACAACTTTTAGGACCAGTTATGGTTATTATGAGTTCTTAGTAATATCATTTGGATTGAGTAATACCCTAGTCACATTCATGGATTTGATGAACCAAGTATTCAAACCTTATTTAGATTCCTTTGTGATTGTGTTCAACGAATTCCTTGTGTATTCGAGTAGTAGGGAGGAGCATGTACAATATTTAAGGATTATTCTCCAGACTTTGTGAGATCATGTAATTTTCTCTAAGTTCTATAACTTTTCTCCAAGTTTTCTAAGTGTGAGTTTTGTCTTAAGTCAGTGACATTCCTTGGACATATGGTGTCTATATATGGTATTATAGTAGTCCCATCTAAGATTGAGGGGATTCATAATTGGGCTAGACCTACAACTCCGACTGAGGTTCGCAATTTTATAGGGTTGGCTGGATATTATAGACAATTTGCAGAGTGTTTTACTACTATTTCAACACCTATGACCAGATTGACTCAGAAGGAGGTTCCTTACCAAGGTTCGAGGAGTGTGAGTCGAATTTAAAAAAACTTAAGGATTTTTTACTTCAGCTTCTCTTCTAGCTCTTCTTTTTAAGGGTGAGGGATTCACCGTGTATTGTGATACTTCTGGTGTTGATCTAGCTTATGCTTATGCTTTGAGTCAACTTAAAGTTCATAAGTGCAACTACCGCACTCATAATATGGAGTTGGCAACACTAGTTTTTGCGCTTAAGATTTGGAGAAATTATCTTTATGGTGTGCGTTGTGAGATTTTCACTGATCATTACAATCTTCAACATCTTATGACCCAAAGAGAGATTAATGTTAGACAATATAGATGGATGGAGTTGCTTAAGGACTATGATATCACTATCTTGTATCATCCGGGTATGGAAAATATGGTATTAATGCCTTAAATAAAAAAACAGTGAGTATAGGTAGATTGGCTTGTATTTTAGCTTCTCTGAAACCATTGGCACAGGATATTCAGTCCTTATCCAACTTGATGGTTCTCCTTGATATTTCAGACCATAGGAGGATTTTTACATGTGTTGAAAGTGAGGTCTTCGTTATTTGAGAAGATATGGTATCATCAATTTTAGGATAGTAAGCATTATTTCCTTTGTGATTAGGTTTGAGTGGTGAGTCTGAGAGGAACACCATAGATTTTGAGGGTGTTTTTTGAGTTGATGGACGTATTTGTGTTTCGAGGATTGATGACTTGATCCAGTTGATTCCGTATGAGACTTACACCTCTAGACATTCTATTCATCCGGGAACAACTAAGATGTATAGAGATTTGAGACAACATTATTGATGGAGTGGCATAAAGAGTGATGTGGCAAACTTTATAGCTCATTGCCTTGCCGTTAGGAGGTAAAGGTTGAGCATCAATGACTAGGTCTTTTGATTCAGATTTTGCCCATTCTCCAGTGGATATAGGAGAGGATTACCATGGATTTTGTTAGTTGCTTGCCTCATACTTACCATGGTTTTGATGGTATTTTGGTTTATCGTGGATCGATTGACCAAGTCAGCATATTTCTTTTCTATTCAATTGTCTTTTAGTGTTGAGAGGTTAGCCGCATCTATGTGTGTGAGATAGTCTATTTGCATGGTGCCCATATCTATTATTTTGGATCGAGTTTTCATATTTACTTTTAGTTTTTGGATAGCTTTTTAGGAAGAGGATGTTACGTAAGTGGATCTGAGTACAACCTTCCATCCATAGACCGATGGCCAGTTTGTACTATTCAGGTGCTTTAGGATATGTTCCGAGCCTGTGTTATGGATTTGTGAGGCTAGTGGGGGGATCACTTAGCCATGGCAGAGTTCGTATATAACAATAGTTATCATTCGAGTATTGAGATAGCACATTTTTAGGCTTTGTATGGTAGGAGATGTAGTTCACTAATTAGATTATTTGAGACTTCCAAGATTCATCCCCGTAGTACTAATTTACTTCAGGAGTTGTTGCATAAAGTCAATGTGATTCAAGATAGGTTAAGAGCAGCTTAGAGTAGGAAAATTGACTCTGCAGACCATAGGCTTTGTTCCTTGAGATTTAGAGTTGGTGATCGAGTATTCCTATAGGTATCACCTATAAAGGGTATGATGACGTTCGGTAGGAAGGGCAAGCTTAGTACCAGATATATTGGACCTTTTGAGATTCCTCGCATAGCTAGTAAGGTGGCTTATGAGTTAGCTTTACCTCCAGATTTTGCTGTTGTTCATCTAGTTTTCTATATTTTTATGTTGCATAGATATATTCCTGATCCATCTCATGTGCTTAGATGGGAGCCAATCCATTTAGATGAGTATTTAACTATGGTAGAGGAGCCGATACTTATTTTGACAAGTGATGTTAGGAGGTTGTGCACTAGGGAGATTCTTGTAGTTAAGGTTTAGTGGAGGCATCGCATAGTAGAGGAGGCCACTTGGGAGATCGAGACTGAGATACAAACTCGGTATTCTCCCCTATTTGAGACTTTAGTTACATACTAATCCTTAGCTTTTGTGGATGAAATTTCCTTTACTATGGATATTGTAATTACTCTTTAGATGTCTTTCCATATTTCTGCTTATTTTTGTCATTAGAGCTTCTCTATAGTTGCTCTAAGTCATTTGTAACTTTCTGGAACTAACAGTGTGATTAACGGGCAGTTTATTTGATTTTTAGAGCCAATTTTCTATTTTGAAGTCTTCGTTGGTTTTAGATGGACACCGGGGAAAAACTTTAGCTAAACGACCTCAAATACAAATTCTAACTATTCCAGAAGCTCCAAAATATCAATTTTAGGCTAGGAGGACTCTTGGTTTGGGTCTCGAGACACTCGGGCTCATTTTGACCTATTGATCAAAAAGTTAAGAAATTAGAAATTAGGTGTGGGACCCATATTTTTTTGGAAACAACCTTGGATGGAAATTTTAACTTCGCAATTTAGTCTGAAACATCAAATTTGGTATGGTTGTATAGTTTGTTTGTGTAAAAGGGATTCTGAATGAATCTTGAAGGGTTGGCGGAGACTTGGAAAACTCCAAGTATCATTTGTGAACTAGTGCACCCACGATCATGGGCCTTGTATTGTGATCGTAATCTGGCAGCACCATCAAGTTTCACGATTATGACACTTTAAGTCGCGAATGTAACTCCATTGATAGTCAGGCAAAACTGCGATTACAGATATGAATGTCATGATTGCCACTTTTGAGTCTGAGGCCCTGTGTCGTGATAGCAACTTCCGAAAACCTGGTATGGGTATAAATACCTAATTTTAGCCCTATTTTTCCAGTTCATCACTCAACTTCTTGAGAGCTAAACCCTAAATAGTAAGATAACTAGAGATTGAAGCTCGTAGGTGATTTAGGAAGCTTGATTAACGCTTATTTCTTGATTATCCTTCAGTATTGAGGTAAGATTCCTCAAGATTCATGGTAGAAATTTCATTTCTTGTTCAAAATTTCAAAATCTTGGGGGCTTAATTTTACTCCTAAATAACTTGGAATTCACCCATATTTGCGGGAAAAGATTCTTTGAGCATATGTAGATGTTGGGTTGGCTTCAAAAACATGATTTTTCATAAATGGGACCCACATGAAATTTTGGGTGATTTTTGGACCTGAAGCACAATGGTGAAATATGGGTATCATTACTCTAGTATGGATAATTATAATATGATTTTGATAGCTTGGCATCTTGCGGAAGCTACTCGAAAGGAAAAATCATGATTTAGTGGATCTTGAAATTGATAATAAAAACAAAATTAATTTTATCTTTATTTCAACTGTAAAAAAGTCAATCTACAATATTAGTAAGAAAAATTTACATAGTTTTTTTTATTTATCCTACTTGTCACAAGCATATGTATTTTACAAATTATAATGAACCCAAGTTATTAATTTGTCTAAATTTAGGTCATTTTTATCAGAAGCTTGTGATTTAGTTGTTGACACAACAAGTAGGGGAAAAAAATTCTTAATTGATGGTACTAAAAATTAAGAAGCTGATTCAGTAAAGTTGCCTGCAATAAGGGCTCAGTGTCTGTCAACCTCTTTTAGATATGAATTTATCTGATTTAGAAGGAAAGAACTTGCATCAGTATCTCAATTTCAATTCAAACATGGGTTTGATTCATACTCCATGTTCCAAAAAAGATTTATCTTCCCAAAAGAGGAAAAAAAATGGAGTCTTTCTCTAAAAAATGCATTGAGAAAGGGAAGATGTATAGATCCTTTCAATGAGAAGTACTTTTTCAACTTTGTCAAGTTCATTTTATAGTTATCGAAACTCAAGTTATCTTAATAATAGATTTAGGGGCGAAGATCCCTATAGTCATTCTTACATGTATGATACTCAATATAGTTGGAATAATCGCATGAGTAGTTCATTTATAATTATCTTAAGTGGTAGTGAGAATTATAGTGACAGTTACATTGAGCTTTCTTCAGTGTCCATGTAGGCTAGGTTTTACCCCTTGTTAGATTGAGCTAATTCATAGTATGTTTATGATATTGTATTAGATTTGGGATAGGTTTTAGGTGTTGGCATGATAAATTGAAATACTTGGGATTAGTTGAATCATATAGGCTATTTTGGATATCATTTTGGGCCTAATTGGCCTAGTTATTCCTATCTTAGGTTATATTGACCTTATAAGCTTTTGTTAAGGTAGAAATACCTTAGTTACTCTATTAATGAGGAGATTTCCTTGGCTACTTGAGTTTAGGATGAAACTTTCTCAAATTGCCTTAATATAGGTGAAATTGATCCAGTTGCTCTATATTAGAAGAAATCACTATCCTAGGACTAGTTGTGGCTTGTTTGACATCTAATAGTGGATTCAGATACTTTAGCCTAGTTCGGAGTACATATTACTTGGTAAATAATTTTGAGGATATAGAAGTAGGTTCTTCGACCTACCTTAGGCCAAAACTTATGATAGTTATTGAAGACCCTTGATATGCTTGTATACATCTAGTAAATGGTTATTTTAGTGATATTTAGACACCTTCATACTTCTTGATTATATGGAATGACATTTGAAGTAATACTTAAAATATTATGCTATATATGGATTATAGGTTAAGCTTATGATGATCTATTGAATGCCTATTGTTTCGCTATTGATTGGGCTACCAAATATACTATTAAAGCCCTTGAGTATGATATTGGGTAAGTCATAAATTTAGTTATTGACTATGTTATCAATTATGCTAATGATAAGACCTTTATTATGTTAATGATGAGCCATTAATTAGGCTATTGATGAGTTATTACCCATGCTTATCATAATACATATAGATTATTTTAATGAGCATGCTTATTTAATATATTGTCAATCATGCTATTGATTATGGTAGAACTCGCGATTTCGATTATGATTATTGATCATGTTAATATACTACATTAATGGTTATTTTATTAAATACTATAATGATTATGCTATTGGCAATATTGATGATGAAATTGATTATTTATACCCAGTAGAAATCCAAAAGATGCTATGATATTAATGATATCTATGATGACTTATGATGATATGTACCCAGTAAGGCAGGAGGATGGTTATGATGATATACCCAACAAGGCCAAAAGATGATTATGATGATATTCCCGAAAAGGCTAGAGGATAATTATGATAATACATATACTCGACAAAGCTAGAGGATGATTTTGCTGATATATATACCGGCAAGGCCGGAGGATTAATATGATGATACACATGCCCGACAAGACCGTAAGATGATTATGATGATATTTGTGAGGATAATGTTGAATATCCATAACGGTTCATGTCCATCTATACGTATTATACTATGATGATATACTTATTATGATGTGTTGACTTTTGGGTGTGAGATTGACATTCTAGGTAAGGTTGAAATGAGGAAATAGTTATAATGTAGCATGACATAAATAGACCCTAGTGATATAATGATTAGTTGATAATTATTGGTAGTTGAAACATATTGGCTAGTTAACACATGTTGGTTAATTGGTAAATAATGACTAGTTGATAAGTGATGATTAGACGCTATATGAGGTCTAGTTAATAAGAGATATTTAGTTGTGAAATAATGATTTATTGATACACGGGGATTAGTTATTACATGATGGTTAGCTGATAAGAATTGATTAATTAGAAAATGATGAGTATGGACACTCGATGGTTATAGTGTGACATGACTTGAATGAATTCCAGTTATATTATGAGTGTTGATAAATAATGGAGGTGGGTTATACTATCTTGTTTGTACCTTCCAAGATTATGGGGGCTTGCGATGGGTTATTTACTTTTCTAAACCAATTAGTGTATAGGAGCCAATTTTGTAGTTACCGTTGCATGTGTTGATTCTTTATGTTATGTTATGATGATCTTCTGGTTATCTATTTATTCATATATATCGATGTTAGAGATATTTCAGGTATCGTTTTCTTACCTTGACTTAGTTGTGTTATCTTGCATTCTATCATTCTTATATCATGATTTAGCTTAGTCGGCAGATTATGCCAATTGAGTACCTGTGGTTTTGTTACTCATACTACACTTCTGTACCTTTTTGGTACAGATTCGAGGGCTATTTGATACTATTGATCAATGTTTATGCTGTGTTGACATTCAGAGATAGGGTGAGTTCTTGGAGTCAGAGTCACCTATTTCCTTATATCTTTCTATGTTTAGTCTTTTGTTTTGAGATATATGTATTGACTATTCTAGATACTTGGGTTGTAATTTTATTACTAGATGCTCTTGTATTGGCTCTATCAGTTAGTGGGATGGTATTTATATAGTGACTATCTTTAATCTATTTCTATTGCCTTGTTTATTCATCATGTTGGATTGCTTATTAGGCCCTTTTTACCAAATTAACCCATTGTGTTTAAATCTGGTTTATGGTTTTGCTTACCTACTTGTAGGATAGAGTAGGTAAACATCATGACTTATAAATTGGGTCATGACATCTATCCTTTTTTTTTGGGAACTCAAGCTTAAATTGGTTTCCAAAGATAAAAAATGATCTTCATGTATAGGTGGGAGTGAGAAGAAGCAGTCATAATGCATTTATGGATAGTGGATCTTCACACATATAACTGATAGAATGGAAGAGTTCCTGTCACTGAAGACACTTCAAGGTGAAGGTGTCTCTTTAGGAAATAAAGTGAAATTATTGTCTGGTTGTTGCACTATCACAAATCTTTACTCCGATGAAGTCACTCTTATAACAATGAGGTGCAAAAACATGCATGTTACGAATTTAGACTGAATTTTTAACGATGATCTTACCTGTCTCAATGCTTAGGATACTGTTGTGGTCTAACGTACATGCAAGTGCATGTGATCTTACAAGTAACATAGTGACTCAAAAGAAGCAGATATCAAACCCACGAGGTCTACTTGATTAGCAATATAATGAATTTCAGTTCCAACAATATCATATTCAAGTATTTCAGAGTATCAAAATGGTTGTAACAATTTAGTAAATAATTAAATAATAAATAAACAGCAAAGTGTGTCAATGGAAATATAAATAAGGTTGTAAACAATACGAGGGATAATTCCAGGGTTGAGACATTATTAACAATCATGTACATCTCTATCCTTATTGTGGTTATGATGGTTATTCGGTTGTTGATTCACAGGTTTTAGTTTATGATCATAGTCATCCGAGCCTCTAATCTTTTACCTAAAAGGACATTGTAACTATATTGTTGTGCGGGGATGTGATCATCTGTTTCAGATGCTTTAAGTTATCTTCCTACATTTGAACCAAACAAAGCGTTCTAGGTATATTCCTATCCTAGCCGAAAATTCAAATCCTTCGTTATGTAGAAGAATAAGAACTTGCTCCTTAAACTCTTCGATCTATCCTAGTGATTCTCCTTCTGGGTTCACAATAGGATTAAACATGTATTTAATGTTGGCCATGCATTAACATAGTAAAAACAAGAGAATAATAACAACTCATAAGATAAACCAATGTTAACCACTCTAAGAATATCAAAATACAATCATGTCTTTGGCCTCAACCCCAAAACAAGGGTGTTTAGCCACTCATGTTAAAAATCAACATCCAAAAAATATGATTAATTATACCAAAGTCAAAGTTGAAAGAACCCTAATAAAACTCTTGTAAGTGTTTTTTCCTTTCTATTTCGTATGCCAATGATGAGCTCAATTGTGTTTAAGTGTTCCTTTTATAGTAGGGCTTAGCTGCACAAAAATTACCCTTTACCGTGTCATGGACCTTATCACGGAGACTAAGGTTTGTGACATGCCAGTATCACAGATGCATACTGGAAAGTCACATGCGATTTTCTTTAGCCCCCCATGCCACAGACCCTATCACGGAGACTAAGGTCCATGTCATGCCAATATCTCACACCTTTATAGAAATCGCATCAGATTTTGTTCATCAATATGCCACGGAGCCTAAGCGGAGGCTAAGTTCAGTGGCATGCTGGCATCTCATTTTCTCCCTTTCCAGCTCCTTGTGTATTTTCTTTCTTCTGTACTTTGTTCCATGCTTTTCGAACCTTTTTCCAGTGTCTTTATGCTCAGCATGTAACTTCAAATGCTTTCATGATATAATTGCTTCTTACTAATGCATGAAAGCATGTACAATTGCACAACGATCAGGACCTGCAACACTAATCCTGTCCATTAGCTAGAGAATGGGATTTTAACTCAAACACAATACAATTTACAAGTTTTAGCTCATAGAACGAGTACACATATGGGTAAATATTTGCACTTGGATGTATAAATTCGCCTAAGATCACCACCCCACACTTAGAATCTTGTTTGTCCTGAACAATCCCAGGAAATCATTAGAACACAACTAGGCTTTACATAACAATCTGAACAAAACACTTTGTTAGGCACACACAAGCTACTTATGACTCATCAATTTTTACTCAAGCATGCCAATCACATATGAAAACACAAGATTTCTAATTTCAAACATCCTAGCCTCAAGAGTGGACTCTAGCATGTTGGCAAACGTATGCACATTATTCAACCAAATAGTTATACAGGTCACCTAACTATCCTACATATGCACCCTCACAACAAGATGGTTACCTATATTCACTCACAATCATGCAATCTATCAAAAATGGTTACATAGAATAAATCGCTCACTCTCATAAAGAATTCACACATGATATATGATGAACCATAGGCTCGCCCTTAGTGTATTACTCCACTAATAGTCGAATGCTAAGATTAAGGATCAATTAGGTATTTAAACATTGTATGTAAGCTATGGGACAGGTAGAAACTATTCTGGTAAAAATAGTAACTAACATCCCTAAGAGCTTTAATATATCACATGAACACTAAAAACACTCAATCGCTCATCTCATTGAGCTAAATCTTACATACTGTGGAAGGGAGTTTACTATTCAATACATTATTCATTTATATTTAACATTACTTAATATTTTCATCACCTAACTCCTGACCTTATTGTACCTTAATTCTTACACCAATAGCTATATTTTGGGGCTTCACTGTCACCTTTTTCCTACTTTGTCTTTCAACTTAACTAATTTTTCACTAGACTGCCTAGGAGCTTTGGATCAAATTAAGGTTGAACAAAGAAGGGTTACATGTTATATGTGAGGCTTCCAAAGAAAATAGGTTATAGGCTCAACAGGACTAACTAGGAACTTTCACAAGGGTAGGTAAAAGAGGTTTAAAACATAGCTATCGACAAAATTCCTACATCATATTACAGAGGTTTAAAACATGGCTATCAACAAAATTACTACATCATCTCATAAATATAACATGCTTTATTTTGCTTTGTAAACACATTAGGCAAGTTCTAGACATCACTATGCATATGGAATCACTAGATAATCTCACTCACACCTAGTGCATACTAGATTCAAGTAGGGTCCCTATAGACTCTTGACCTAGTAATTGCACAAATTCAACATTAAGCCAACAAATAAAGAGTCACATTATTGAGATTAGGTGTGTCAAACAAGTATCCCTTTTTTTACTTTGACATGCCTCTCTAAAATTGTTATTTCCTATGTCACGTAGCCATATGACCCAACACAAAGTACCTCGCACTGGAGTAGTGTTCAAGTTCTTCTCACTTATTCACTCCCTAGGACTAATTTCCCTTAAGATGGTCATCAACCATCCACCATAGAGAAAGATACTTAATTATGATGAGTTATTAAAATAAAAAAAAATTGACTCCTAAAATTAACAAAGCAACTAAAATTAGGAAATAAGAATAACTGAAATAAGAAATGACTAATTACAAATTCAAATACTCGAATAATTACTAACTATTATAGACCGAATAGGTAGATGTCATATAAGCCCACATCAACATCAACAATAATATCCAAAAATTTAAAAAATAATATCCATGATAGCAAAAATAGAAGTGCAAATAATGAGAACCACCACCCTACACTTAAAATATAGCACTGTTCCCAATGCTTGTAATCATAACCAAGTTATGAGGTGGTTTAACACTCCCTGGTCAGGCCTCATCCATGTCATCACCAACATCTGGACCATAGGCCTCTTCTCCCAAATATAGGTCTACAACATCCTCCTCATCAGACTCAATATCATAATCTCTTATCTAATACTCCTTATCTATGGGAACATTATCATCTACAAGCTCTACAAAAACTAGGCCAATCCGCAGCAGAGTTCGGGCATGGTGACCGAGTGGGAAATCTATCTTTATAACACAAATCTTCTCTCTTATAGTTGGACTACCACCCACTCTCAGCTAAAGCATCTGTAGCCTATACATACAGGTAGTAATCCCATCATCCTGAGCATGACGATAGGGAAAAGTAAGCATTGACCCATGAGCCACATCCAATCCACGAGTCCTGGTCACATCTATGGGGAACATATTCATAATGGCCTATAATACAATGCATCTCATTAACCTCATGATTTCTCAAAAATCGAGTTAATAATCTACCAAACAATATCTACGCCCCTGATAGTTGCACGTCTTCTTCATAGCTGAAAGGATAATTCCCACACATTAATCTCAACATCCTCCCTCATTAGAGTATAGATCATGAAGACCTGTCACGAGTAACATATATCATATGTTTCTCCAAAATGAGGAAATGACAGATAATATTCAACCACATCTATGGTTCCCAATTTATTTGTGTATACGAGAATGTTAACTAAAGGACACGATCTCTGTGATGCACCCACCTTGCTGTAGACCTGTTTTTATACAAAATATGTCTAATGTCAATGTATAATGGAGTAATATTCAACTACATCAGCTGAAGTACATTTGCCTCTGAAGTACCTAAGATAACATTTAAATCATGTGCAAAAAATTTCACTACCTATCCGTATATCTTAACTTCAAAATCGGTATCCATGGGGTCCCAGTTGGCATAAAATTCTATGATGAGGTGCAAGTTACACTCTATGGGCTGGTAAAAAAGGAAGTTCACATGCAGCTGCTCCTACTCCCTCAGTAAGCTTACCTGAATGATGAACTCCTTCGGGGCGTACTTAGTCTCATTATTCTTTAAGTACTATTTCTTTCCATCTTCCTCCACCTATCTAGTCTCATATCTATATGTTTGACCATGTGGGATAGTAGAAGCTCTCGGTACCCGATATGTTTATCTTTTTATTTTCTTGGATAGCTCAGATGGGCCAGCCACATCTTTCCTTTTTGGTTGTCTGTTGTCCATAGTACCTATGATTCGTAACATGCAACAAATAAGTTAAAGAGTGCATTACTTTGATCTGGTAAATACTGAATTTGGATCAATGTAAAACCATCCCACACTTAGTTGCTAGTATATGTGCATAGATTTTTATCTAGGGTATTCAGACTTCCCTTGTTTAACATTATAATCTTATTTTCATAGAACCAAAGCACATATATTAAACTGCTTGGGTATTGCTTTACACAGACTTCAAAGACACATCAACTTTTCTTCCACAAGATTCAACAAACCACAACATTACCAAATCATTATTTTCCTTTAGTTCTTCTCATAACACGTGTGACATTTATGCAAATACACATACGAACATGACTCAAAGAGGATAAGCCTCCAAGACACATTCTGAAGCAATAACTTAACACAATATTCAAAGTGTATTCATTCAACAAGAACTTTGTGTTTGTTCATTTACTTGTGCACCCATAAATCATGGATCATACTTGTGCAAATTAGACATCTCATCACCATTACAAGTTACCATGATTGCTTTGTTTGCAAACAAAACCCCACACACAAATATGCAAGAATTAGAACCTTATCTACATAAGATATTTCCAAGGATGCATAATGTACAATGTTACATTCTTACAAAGATCAAGTACACACATTCACCATATTAGACATCATTGTATACCCATATACACCATGGCTAATTCAATTTGATAAGGTCTTTTAGTTATACACACAGGTAAATGAATAGAATTTTGCATACTCCGAGCACTAATAATTTCAAATCACAGCCCCTAACATAACTCACATCAGTAACAAACTCTCCACACAGTCACCACATAATCGCCATGCCTAATTTTAGTTATAACAAATTAAATAGACGTCACTCCAGTAACATAGCTTATGCCACACAAAAACATGATCTAGAAAAAAAGTTCAAAAAATAATTTATCAAAGTACAGTTTTGTGTTTGTGTACAATCAGTGTCATAGTTAAATGGATGTGCAATAAATTAAAGTATACAATGCCATCCATTATGGTGTTCAATATTCAACCCATAACTCAATGCACTCAAGAACTCTAGCAAATAACATAAATTAATTCAAATTGTAAGATTTCAAATACTAAATGCAAGTAAAATAAAGTAGAAGTATTTGAGCACTTACCTAAAGAGATGTCGTGAAGAAGAGATAAGAGAGGCTTGGCGTAGTTAGGTGTGTGACATGCTTAAGGAATTTGGTGATATTGGGAAGGATGGCATGTTATGTTTGAGAAATTGGGAAGGTAATTGAGAATTTGGGATGTTTAAAGGGGAATCGGTTAAAAAAGGTCAAGTCTGGTCAAACCTGACTTTATAAGTCAAAATCCTAAAAAAAGACCCCTCCATGCCACGAAGCCTATCGCAGATAGTAAGGTTCGTGGCATGCGGCTAGCACAGAGGCTTACTGGAATTAGCCTCCACAAAATTTCCCTTAAGCATGACACAGACCTTATCGCGGATGATTAGGTTTGTGCTATGGAGGAATCGTGGAGACTTAATGTTTTGCCTTTTTTTGTTATTTTTGGCATTCAGACTTATTGGGCTCAGATCTTTATTCCCCCAAAAAGGATTATGAAGCTCATAAACTCCCATTGTAGAATCTTCTTATGGACAGGTAAAACAGGCCCTTCAAAGAGAGCACTAGTCTCCTGAAAGAGACTTTATATGCCAAAGGCAGCAGGAGGGCTAAATATCCTGCATATCTACAACTGGAATAAAGCAGTTGTTGCAAAATAACTATGGGCCCTAGCTACAAAAGCTGATAGTATGTGGATAAGGTGGGTACATGCCTACTATATCAAATATGCTATAGTGGAGGATTGTTGTATCCCGAGGAATGCTACTTGGGTTATGAGAAAAGTGATCGAATCAAGGAAGGCTATCATGCTAGTACCTGGATTGCAAGGTAGTTTTCAAGCAAGACTAAGTAAATTGATTAAGAAGGACATATTTTCCATCAAAAAGGTGTACCTAGCCATGCTACCTGATATACCAAAAGTTTCCTAAAAGAGTATAGTACTTCACTCAAGCATCCACCCGAGGCACAACTTCATCCTATGACTTGCATTGTTAAAAAGATTAGCTACAGTTGATCGACTAGCAAAGTTTGGGATTAATCTTGATATGGCTTGTGCATTCTTTCATAATACTATAGAAACACATGAACACTTGTATTTTTTCTATCCAATTATAATGGATTTGTGGTGCAGATTACTTACATGGATGGGAATTCATAGAGCCATAGGGACTTGGTAGCAAGAAGTAGACTGGATTATTAGATGGGCAAAGGAAAGATCAGGGAAAGGTGCTATCCTTTGATGTATTTTTCTATGATCATAACTATAGTATGGAGAGAAAGAAACCAAGTTAGATTCCAGCAAGGAAGCTTCATTCCTGATAGAGTCTGCAAGGAAATACCTATGCACATACATATCCGTGGAAGCCAGTACAAGAAATGGACTACACACTTGATGTAACTAAATTCTATGCCTTGATTAGTTGCTATTTTGATATTATTAGGTACTTAGAATAGCTATTCTGATGTTAGAAAGCATATAGTAGCGACTCCATAGGGATCTTAGCGTGAGTCCTGCTAAGCTTTTTGTTAGTTTTTATGTTTCTTTGAGAGGAAATTGGTTAGCTTTGCCTAGTTATGTAGCTATTACTTGGTGAAATAAAATTCTTTATTTACCAAAAAAAATGCTATACATATTTTACGTACCTGATAGCCTCCAAAACCCAAAATTTCCTCACTTTTTATTCCTTCCCCATGCCAAGAGGTTTCTCATTCCTGCAATCTCATCATAAACATAAAAACACGTTAGAAAAAATAGGTTGCCTCCCACCTAGCACCTTAGTTTTGGTCGTGGCTCGAAACCTATTTTTGTATGTTTTTTATTTTACTTTTTTTAAAATAAAAAGGAAATAAAAGTATGCTATTAAGTCACATTCATGGGTTGCCTCCCACAAAGAGCCTTATTAATATCGTGGAACGACCAAACTCATCTTCATTCTCCTTCAAATGTGATGAACATCTTGTGCCAGTCTATCCAATCAGCCCAATAATACTTAAATCTATTTCTATTTACCAAAAATGTTGCATTTTTTTCCTCATGCCAAAGTTCAACATCCCTACGAGGGGTCATTATTACCACTTCAAATGGCCTAGACCACTTAGACCTTAATATACATAGAAATAGCTTTATCCTGGAATTAAATAGAAACACTTGCTGGCCAGGCTCAAAGACTCAAGTTATAATCTTCTTATCATTCTATCTTTTGGTATTCTCCTTGTATAACTTCGCATTTTCATGCATATGTAAGCATAATTCATCAAGATTAAACTGCTTTAGCAACCTCTTCTTTCTTGACATCTTTGGAATAAAATTCAATTTCCTCAATACCCCATAAGCCTGATACTCAGGCTCCACGAGAAAGTGGAACACTTTACGATATACCAATCAATATAGAGAGGTCCTAATAGGCATTTTATAGGCTATCCTATATGATCCTAATGCTTCATCCAACATCACCGACTAATCCTTATGCTGACTAGTTGCTATCTTTTATGGAATCTGCTTAATTTCTTAGTTAGATACTTCTACTTTGCCACTCATCTGTGGATGATACATAGTGGCCACCTTGTTTCTAAATTCATATTTTTCCAACAAGTTCTTAAACCAATTATTCATAGAATTAGTTCCTCCATCACTAATGATTATTCTTGGTGTGCTGAAATATGAGAATATATTCTTTTTAACAAATTTCATCACCACCCTAGCATTATTAGGGGAAGAGATACATCCTCTACCCACTTGGACACATAATATAGGACCACCAAAATGTACAAATTACTATTCGATGATGGAAATGGGCTTATAAAATCTATCCCCCATACATCGAAAGTCTCCACTTCAAGAATATTATTCAGGGGGCATTTCATGGAGACTTGAAATAGTGCCCATCCTCTATAATTAATCATATTCTCTCACATAAGCTATAGCATATATGAATAACATAGGACAGAAGAAAATAGAATGTAATACCTTTTTTGCAGTTTGTTTACCTTCATAAGGTGATGAATGGTAACTTTCCAGCACCCATTTGGATTCATCTTCTGAAATACATCTTCTTACTATTATATAAGCACCCTGTTTGAAAAAATAAAGCTCATCCCACATGTATGAGCAAGAATTATAGAATAACTTCTTCTTTTGTTAACTTGTGGCATCTGGGGATATATACAACTAACCAACACGTTCATAATATCAACATATCAAGGAACCTCTGCTCCATCCAGTTCCATCAACTATTCATCCAAAAATTCTTCTCGAATACCTAAAGTATCATTAGTAACATGAGCATGACTTTCAAGCCTCAATTAGTGGTCAACCACTTGATTTTCAGTTCCCTTTCTATCATAAACCTCCAAATAAAATTCTTAGAGCATAAGTATCTATCTAACTAACCTCAACTTTGTATCTTTCTTGTTGAATAGATATCGGATGACAATATGATCTGTATGAATAATCACCTTTGTGCCTACAAAATATGCTCTAAATTTGGTAAGAGCATAAGAAGTACCAACATCTCTTTTTTCTATGACTGTATAATTATTTTGTGCCATGTCCAAGGTCTTACTAGCATAATATATAGAGTGAAATACCTTTTCTTTGTGTTTCCCCAGTACTGATCCAACAACCACATCACTTGCATCACACATCAGCTTGAATGGTAGTCCCCACTTAGGAGCAATTAATATGGGCACCTCTATCAATCTTCTTTTCAAGTTCTCAAATGCTTTCTAACACTTGGCCCCAAATTCAAACTTGAACTCTTTCTCTAGCACCTATCATATGGGACTTTCTATCTTTGAGAAGTCCTTGATAAACCTCCTATAAAACTCTGTATGTCCTATAACATTTCTGACATCTTTCACAGACACTGGATATGGTAGCGTTTAAATAAAATACACTTTAGCTCTATCCATCTCAAGTCCTTTTTGTGATACCTTATGACCAAGGAAGATACCCTTCTTAATTGAAAAGTGGCATTTCTCCCAGTTTAAGACTAAGTTTGTCTCCTCACATCAAACCAGGACCCTATCTAAGTTTTGTAAACACATATTAAATGAATTACCAAAAATGAAAAAATTGTCCATAAATACCTCAACAAAATCCTCCCCCATGTCATCAAAGATAGCCATCATACATTTTTGGAAAGTTGTTGGAGCATTGCACAGGCCAAAGGGCATACGTCTGAATACATAGGTGCCATATGGATAGGTGAAGGTTGTCTTTTCCTGGTATTCCAACTATGGCTATCTTATTGTTGCCTGAATAGCCATCAAAGAAGCAGTAATATTCTTGCCTAGCAAGCCTGTCCAGTATTTGGTAAATAAATGGGATGAGATAATAATATTTTTGGGTGACCTCATTCAGCTTCCTGTGGTCTATACAAATACTTCACTTGATCACTGTACGAGTTGAAATCAACTCATTATTCTCATTAGTCATATAGTCATCCCCCTTTCTTTGGAACACACTACATGAGACTGACTATTTACTAGCTGAGATGGGATAAACAATCCCAATATCAATCCACTTAATAACTTCTTTTTTGACTAAATCTTTCCTGACAGGATTCAGTCTCTGCTGGTATTATACACTAGCTTTGTATCCCTCCTCCATAAATATTTTGTGCATGCAGAAGGCAGGATTGATTCCTTGAATATCTGATATTTGCCATCCGTTTGCCTTCTTTTTTCTCTTTAGTACTGTCAATGCCTTTTTTACCTGCACATCAGATAAACCTATAGAAAAAATCACAAATAAAGTATCATCATCACTAAGGAAAGCATATTTATACGGGATGGTGGAGCTTTGAGCTCTAGCTTTGGTGCTTCCTCAATAGATGTCGTGGGAGAGGGACTAATAGGTCTATTCAAAGGCTTAAATTCACTCTTTCTAGTTATAATGTTTGCCACACCTAGAATTTTAACCATTTCAACTACTTCAACATCACTAAAAATATCATATCCTACCAACTCTCACTCTAAGGTTCCTTGGATGTAATAAAGTAAAAGTAGAAACTCGAGTTCTACAATTGTGATGACCAATAGTTCTTCATATACAATAGGTAGATCCATTTCCTTGTATATGTCAAATACCTTTACCTTATCATGGGCATGCATAGTCAACTATCTTACAACTACAGTAATCAATGAATGCCAAGTTGCTAGAAAAGGATATCCTAAAATAAATGGGACTTTCAGATCAACATCAAAATCTAAAATAATAAAGTTCACCGAAAAGATGAGAGACCCAATGTGTACCAATATGTCTTCAATAGTTTCATCGAGTCTGGCAAGTTAATGGTCAACTAACTGCAAAATAACTATGGTTGGTCTTGGGCTGCTTAACCCTATCTTTCTGAACAAGGATATGGGCATAATATTTATGCTTACTTAAGATCACATAAGCCTCGAGCGCTTATTGATCACTCGATTGTAATCTGAATGGTGAAGCTCCTTGAATCATTCATCTTTGTGGGCAACCTATTTTGAATTTCTGATGTGCACTCTTCAATAAGTGCCACAGTAGTATATCCAGTCAAGTGGTTTTTGTTAGGCAAAATATCCTCTATGTACTTAACATACTTTGAGACACTCTGTAAAACTTCAACGAGAGAAAGATTAATGTGAACTTGTTTCAACACATCAATAAACTTCTTGTAGCAAGCTTCCTCTTGCTGTTTTGTTAGACTTTGTGGGAAAGGTTGAGGTAGCTTCACACTTTCCATATTGGTTTTCGTACATTCAATTTTATCTTTAAAAACTTCTCATCTGTTAATTTTTTTGCATCAACAGCCTTTTGATTCACCTGTTTGGGTTCCAATTCCTTCAGTTGCATCCCACTATTAGTAATGACTACATTTACCTATTTTGGGTTCAGCTTCGTATCACTAGGTAAACCTCTATAAGGTCTAATGTTTTGTTCCCCTACAATTTTACCCATTTGAACTTCCAAGTTCTTCATAATCATTTGTTAATTCTTCACATCTTCTACCAACTATGCTTGAGTAGCCATAATATATTTTAGCATCTCTTCAATAGTGCTTGATTGAGATGTGGCTTGATTCCCTGGAGCATACTACTACTGATTTTGATTTAATGGCCCAAGATATTTATTTGTATTCTGTGCCTGATTTCCACCCCATGAGAAGTTGGTATTATTTTTCCATTTAGGATTATAAGTATTTCCAAAGTTTTAATGTCCTTGATTCTTAATATTTCCCACATAATTAACATTCTCTAGATTAGCTGCATAGGCATCTGTTGGTCACTAGTTTTGCATACCTCACACTAAGTTTGAGCCTAATGAACTGCATTAGTTGTTGCTGGTATGATTCCCAAATTCATATTGCTGAACTGCATAGTTATTTGATTCTATAATGCAACAATCTGTGCTAATATGGCTATAATTAATCAACCTCCAGCAGCTCTGCAACCTTTTATGGAGCATTCATTATTGCATCAACATGCCACTCAGGATTCCCTTATGAAATTCGATTCAGCAGTGTGTACAATTCATCATATATTTTCCCTAAATCCTATCCACCTGCTATTGAATCTAAGTGAATCTTCATGTTTGGCTAAAGACTCCCAATGAAAGTATGTACCAACACAACATTAGTACGATGATGTGAGGGTAATTGCCGAGCATAGCCGTGAATCTTTCCAAGGCTTGGTAGACATTCTCCTCATCTTTCTGCTTGAAACTTAGAATTACACTTCTCAGATGTGCCATTTTCTAGATAGAAAGAATCAAATAAGGAATTTCCAAGCCAAATCATCCCAGAAAGTGACTAAGTTTTGTAGTTTAGCATTTAACCACCTTTTTGCTTTCCCCAACAAAGAAAATAGGAAAAGATTCAGTTTGACATAATTAGTAGATACCCCATTGGGTCCTCATGAGATAAATATGTGAACGTTCCACTCATGTACAAGAGTTGCACCATATTTTTCTTCAATTCAAAATGACCATCTTCAGCTGGATTACAGATGTTATTAGTAGCATTGTTCATAAGTGGGATTACCTCTTAATGAATAGGTCTAACTTCTGATCTATTTGCAGGAACAATTGGAGCCATCAGATCTGGAGCAACTGGAACAACAGGAACAAAATTTACCTAATCTACCATTTGAATTTGCTGAATTAGGTATTAAAGTGTTGCTTCCCTTCGCCTTTAAGGAAATATCCATTCATGTTCATAATAAGGTAGAATCCATTCATGTTCATAATAAGGCAGAACCAATTCTTTTGCTCTTGCTAGTCTGATATGTCACTTTTCCTGCAAAATTCAGCTGCTAACATCAAGTTCTTAACACTAAAATTTATGATTAAAAGAATAAATTTTGAAAATTACTAATTCCTTAAGTCCCTAGAAACAACATTAAAAAAACTTACTGTGGTCTAATGCACAAGTAAATGCACGTGATCGTACAAGTAATATAGTGACTCAAAAGAATCAGATATCACACCCATGAGGACTACTTGATTATCAATTTACTGAATTTCAATTCCAACAATATTATATTCAAGCATTTCAGAGTATCAAAATAGTTGTAACAATTTAGTAAATAAATGACTAATAAATAAATAGCAAAGTGTGGCAATGGTAATTTATATAAGGTTGCAAACAATATGAGGGGGAATTCTAGGATTGAGACACTATTAAAAATCATGTACATCTCTATCCTTATCGTGGTTATGTTGGTTATCGGCTTATTGATTCACAGGGTTTATTTTAAGATCATTATCTTTTGAGCCTCTAATCTTCAACCTAAAAGGACATCACAACTACATCATTGAGCAGGGATGTGATCATTCATTTTAGATACTTTAAGTTATCTTCCTACATTTGAACAAAACAAGGCGTTCTAGGTATATTCCTATCCTAGCCGCTAATTCAAATCCTTCATTATTTAAAAGAATAAGAACTTGCTGCTTAAACTCTTTGATCTATCCTAATGATTCTCCTTTTGGTTTACAATATGATTAAACATGTATTTTAATGGTGGCCATGTATTAAAATAGTAAGAATAAGAGAATAAGAATAGCCCATATGATAAACCAATGTTAATCACTCTAAGAATATCAAAATACAATCATGTATTCGGCCTTAACCACGGAATAAGGGTGTTTATCCACTCATGTTCAAAATCAACATCTAAGAAATATAATTAATAATGCCAAAGTCAGAGCTGAAAGATGAAAAATGAAAAAAACTAATAAAACTCTTGTAAGTGTTTTTGCCTTGCTATTTCATTGACAAAGATGATCCCAATTGTGTTTAAGTTTTACTTTATATTGTAGGTCTTAGCTTAACAAAAATTACCCTTCACTGTGTCACAGACCTTATCGCGTAGACTAAGGTCCAAGGCATGCAAGTATCACAGATGCATACTGGAAAGTCACATGCAATTTTCTTCAGCCTTCGTACCACAGACCCTATCATAGTGACTAAGGTCCATTGCATGCCAATATCATGCACCTTTACTGGAATTTCCATCTGATTTAGTTCATCACTGTGCTATAGAGCCTAACGCAGAGGCTAAGGTCCGTGGCATGCTGACATGTCATTTTATCCCTATCCAGTTCCTTGCATATTTCCTTGCTTCCATACTTTGTTTTATGCTTTCTAATCCTTTTTCAAGTGTCTTCATGCTTAACATGTAACTCTAAATTCTTCCATGATCCAATTGCTTTATATTAATACATCAAAGAACGTACAATATCACCACAATCAAGTCCCGCAACACTAATCATGTCCATTTGCTAGAGAATGCAATTTTAACTCAAACACAATACAATTTACAAGTTTATCTCATATAATGATTACACCTATGGGTACATATTGTTAGTTGGATGTATAAATACACCCAAGATCAGATGCCAATGTTGATTTGTGGCATAGAAGATTGGGTCACGCTAGTTTCTTTCTTCTAACTATGTTCTTGAGGTCTAAGGAAGAAATTTTTGATGTATTTAGTGATTTTTGCCATGTAGGTACAAGTGAAGTTGAACAAAAAAAGTATAGGAACTAGGTCGGACTGTGGGACAAAATTTGAAAATGCAAGGGTTAAAGAGATATGTGCAGAAAATAGAATAAGTCATAACATCTGTACTCCCAAAACTCTTAGAAAAATGGTGTAACTGAAAGGAAAAATAGGATTCTTATTGATATTTCAAGAATGATGCAGATTGATACTGATCTACCGAAGAACTTCTAGGCTAAATTCATCAACACTACATGCTATATGTCATGTTTGATCAGAACATGAAGGATAAAAATAATGTTAAGACCAAGGATCTTCTTTAAATTCTGAGAGATAGTCTTGATGAAGAAAATAATGGAAATTAAGTTAAACAAGATGATGAAGCTGATACAACTGAAAAAAAAGATGTACAAGTTTCTCAATAAGATATATCAGGAAATATTGATTCACAATCTATTGAATCTTAGGACTAGTCACAGAAGGACCTGGTACAATTCAACCATATTCATCCATAAAGATATCAAATTGGAAGCAAAAGTTATCTCATCTTCTAGATAATCTTATATCTTTTCTGGACTGCTATATGTAGAATAGGTCTCAGACAAGGAACTTGAAATAACTTTATTATTTTGAGAGAAGCCAAGTATGGCACCTAGTTTCCAAGCTTGTTGACATATCCATGATAAAAACCAGGTAGGTGTACAGAATCAAGCTCCTAGGAAGTAGTATGAAAAACTATCAAAATTTATTTTTAAAAATGGCTTTAAAAGGGATGAAATTGACAACAACTTTTCTTAATGTCAAAAGGAAAGAATATGCTAATTATCTAAGTTCTTATGAATGGCATCATCTATGGAGCAACGTCAAACTCACTATGTGATGATTTTGTTGAACTTATGGAAAGTAAGTTTAAATGGAGCATGATTTGTAAGCTAAGCTTCTTTATAGGGTTGCGGATCAAGTAACCTTCTATTAGTACAGTGAGTAGTTACAAGAAATATATCAATTAACTTTGAAAAGATTCTAGTGAATGAGGCCAAACCTATTGATAACCTTATTGGTACTAGCTCAAAATTGGATGTTGATGGACCTTATCCTATGGTGAATGATACTATGTAAAGAGGAATCATTGCATCCCTTTTGTACTTAACTACTAGCAGATCTGATATTTTTTTTAGTATGGGAATATTTACAAAATTTCAAGCATGTTCAAAGGATTCTTACTTGAAATATGCAAAGAGGATTCGAAGATATCTAAAGGGAATGAGGGACATAATCCTGTCCTATCTAATTGGTAATTCTTTTGATCTAAGTAGTTATGCTAATGAAAATTATGCATGTAACTAGTTGATATGAAAGACACCTCCAGAATGGCTCATTTTTTGGGAGGATCTTCTAAAATTTTTTGGAGTACAAAGAAGTTAAACTCAGTAGCACTTTCCACTGCAGAAACTGAGCGTGTTGTAGTTGTTTCATGTTGTGCTCAATGTCTATAGATTAATTAGAAACTAAAGGATTTTGAGGTAGCATTTGGAACTGTCTTATTGTTATGTGAAAAGACCAGTGGTATTAGCATGGCCAAAACTCTTGTGCAACATAAGAGGTTCAAGCATAGTGATGTAAGGCATTATTTTTAAGAGATAATATGGAGAAAGGGAAAATTTGCATACAATCTTGCAAGACTGAAGATCAAGTGGCTAATATTTTTACCAAAATTATAAACAAGGACCAAGTAAAAAAGAACAACCTCAAACTAGAACTGATCAAGATAAATTGAGTTGCCTGAATTGACCATATCCCTCTCAAATTGGCAAAAATTAGGGAACAAGTATCCTTATGGTAATTTGTTTTGTTAGGTATAATTTATTTCCATATTTTTTGTAGGTATACATGCATGGTGATGAAGATGAAGAAAGGGGTAGATGGGACAGACTTAAGTCAAGCATCTTCAAAAATTTAAGGAAGGGACCAGGTCCCCTTTCAGATGTCAGTATCATAAATGTCGAATTTTTAAAAATCTTTGAAGAAATATTTAAAAATTCCATGTGTCTTTTTTGGCTTATTTGAACCATTTTCTCTATCTCCACTATCCCTATTTTAAAAAAAATACTTTATCGATCCCTCTCACCCCAAAAAGGAACCCTATTTTCCCTACTTTCCCCTTAAAAATAATTCTTGAAGGTCTTGATGCATCTTCTTTCTCTGCATCAAAGGCTCTTGAGTCTTTTAGAAATGGGTCAAAACCCTCAGCCTAGTCCCATCCATGCAAACTTCTCTAATACATTTTTTGAAGGATGAGATACCAAGAAATCCTCTGAATCCCTACCCAATGAGGATCATATATTCAATAAACTTTTATTATAAGAAGAAAAAATTCATCAAGTATTTTAGAAGCAGGGGTTGATTGGGTAGTTCAGATCTTGTCTCAAATGGAAAATAATTCTAAAAGAGCATTCAAAAGAAAATAACTCTACCTCCCATGGAGTAAGAGTAGGTTTATGATCCTTCTTAGGAATGTTTGGCAAGATAGAGGATTGCACAAAGAGGCTCAAAATAAAAAATGGTTGATACTGAAGAAAAAAGTTATGCTACACATAATCGAAGGTTAAGGAAGACAAGGAATTATTTCTTATGTTGCCATTAGAATGGAAAAGAAAAGATCTACCTTTGGTTTTGCTAAATCCACCACCCTACTAGTGGGTGAACACAAGAAGCTTATAGGGAAGAGATTTTGCTGAGAAAAGGACAAGAGTTGATCAGTTTGAGGGACCAAGTACTAAATTTGGTTCCACCACTCTAGCACAGATAGCTATGCCCACTAAGAGACCAGGTACTATGTCTAAAAGGAGGGGAATTCAAACAGTTACCAAGGTCATCACAAGGGAGGATTAAACTAAATTTTAATAAAAATAGAAGGTCCTCAAGGGTAGAGTGTTCAACCTTGAAATTTTTGATATTTTTGGGATGACTAAACTAGTTGAGATTGTAAATATCCAAGAATGAATTCACTCTTTTGATTTGATAGTTCCTGAAGTACATAAAAAAGGCTTGAAACTTTTACAATGTTATGGTAGTCACTGAGGATGGTCTGAGTCTATCCACAATCATGCGTGGGGCAGAGATTTATATTAACAAGACAATATTTGGGACAATTCTAGACATGCATATGGAGAGGATCAGGTCTATGGAAAACTTGACCGCACTTCTATGTTTGTGGGACCATTGGACAACTAGATGGTTTTACTAGTACCACCTCATACTAAAAAATGTACTATTACTTCTGCAACATACCTGTTCCTTTTGGAGTTATTGAGTAAGTTGAAGGATGCAGTGTGGAAATGCTTTACTGAGGGACCTGACTACTTATGCTATGGATGTAGAGTAAAGAACTAGAGCATATGTCACTGTATTGACTGTTGAATTTAAGGAGCTAACCAAGCAACTCATATTTTTGTAGGCTTCTAAAAATGAGTATATGAACTTGGTCCTATGCTTCCTTACCTTAAAACTACCTACCTCCTAATCCTCTTTGTCTTTTATCCTACTGTGTCCTCTTTTTTTTTGATCTTGTGGCTAATATGAATGGTTTTTATGAATTATTATTTAATGTGATTTTCATGATGTTATTCCAATGAATTATGAATGAAATATTTTGACTTGTACACTACTTTTTGTTCCTCGTTTGACTCTGTTCATTTGTGTTAGTGTTGCCCCAATGACCATAAATTAACCTAGTATGTACTTTACTTCACTTGGTCTACTGTTCTTACTTTTTTTATAATGCTAAAATGGGAAAGATATATGTTAATGACAGGTAGCTTATTTGTTATTAGGGACTTGTCTTGAAGGGAGGTGAAGGGACCTGGTAGACAAGGGGAATGTGACTGAAGATGTGTGCTAAGGAAATCTGGTTGAAAGAGGGTATATAATGGAAGGGACCTGGCAGATAAGGGTAATAGTTTATCATTATTAAAAAGGGGAATTAATGAACATGTAGTTTTGATTAAAGACAAACCTCATGAAGGGGCCTAGTATTTAAGATGAATGAATACATGATCAACTAGTATTTGGCATCATTATATCAGATATTTCGAATTGGTGCATGAATTCGAGTATGTGTGGATATTTTTGAGTAAATTTGATCCTCAAATAGGTAACTTTTTTCATGTGTTTGCCAACATCAAAAAGGAGGAAATTGATGATGCACATTTACTATGGTACTATGCATTGGTTTGATGATTTGATAAACCTGATGAATGACCAGATGAAGAACCAAGTACCCACACCAATCCTATCTCAGAATGAACAAGGAAGTCAAGATTTCAGAGGTAACAAGTTATAACTATTGCTCATATAGGTCTCATTTCATAGGGACTAGATGAGGGACCAAGTCCATTGATCGTTGAAATTCTAAAGGTAACTTGGTACTACTATAAAGTTGTACTTTTTTGTAGATGGTGGAACTTCAGAAAAGGTGAAAGATACCTATCTAACCTCAACCAATGGGATGATGCCTAGGTTTTTCTCTCTCTTGTATAAGCTAATGTTACAAGACTAAAACCTAGTTTTTTTGTAAAGCTCAAAAAATCTTCTCTCTCTAAAGCAAAAGCCATCCTCATAAAAAATACATTGCTCATTTTCAACAAAGAGATCCGATAAAGTTGTTGCTTTAGTCTTTTTTGTATTTTTGGGTCTTGTGTTTTTCGTTCTTAAATTGTAAATCTAATCATATGTTATAAAGGATCGTAGATTTTTCACTTGTCTAAGTCTAGTTGAATTGCATTAAGTAGAGTTAGTTAGAAGAATCATATATTGTTTTAGTCAAATTTATTTTCACCACGTGGTGTTTCTCATGGTTAAAGTTACCTAAGAGTGTCAACTAGAGTCAGTTGGCTTGAAGTGTGTAGTAGAGTTGCTGCACAAGTCCTGGGTAGATGACAACGCCCAAGCACACACGCAAGTGTACGTGGCCTATCGAGTAATATAGTGGCCTTCAAGAAAGCCGAGTTATCGATCCCACAGAGACTTGATTTGGCAACAATTTGATTTTAGTTCACAATTCAAATTCAATTGATGCGAGAGTAACCAAAAAGAGAGTTTGTAATTTTGTAAATTAAAAATAAAATAAACAATGCATAAATTATAGTATTTGAAATAATCAATGGATTAAAGCCCATGGTTAATTCACTTAGAACAATCATACTATGTTATTGAATTTCATTGGTTAATTTGCTTATCTTGGTTATTGATTCGTAGGATTAATTGCATGATTATGGTTTCCCAAATTAATATTTTACCTAATATGGATATTACAAATACATCACTGAGCGGGGATGTAATAATACAATTAAGTGAATTAAAGCTATCATCCTACATTTGAATCAAGTAAGGCATCTAAGTACATCCCTGTCCTAGACACTAATTTGAATTCCTTATTTTATAAAAGAATACAAACCCTACTTTGTTTATTCCCATGTTATATCTCCCTATTCTCACTCTCGAGATCAAAAGGTCTACAATATATGTATTTTATGGGTGATCAATTCATGAATAATTAAAACAAGAATAAACAAACAACCAAATATGATAAGGAAATCCAACAAAATTAATCCAAAACAATAATAATCATGTTCTTGGCCTTAACCCTGGAAAGAGGGTTTTAGCCGATAATATTCATAATCATGATCAAAATTATTGAATAAATGATATGAAAAATTAAAGAGTAAATAAAATAATTAAAACCTAATGATAGTATGTGTAGCAGCCACCGTAATTCCACCAAATTTCCAAGTCGTGTCCAAGTCTCCTCCCCCTCAATATTGTGCCCAGGTAATATATATATAAAATATATCTACTACTAATTAATATTGGAATTGACAGCTACCCAGGTTCCAAGAAAAAATTCCCACAATTGACAAAATTCAAAAAATTGACCATCAAACCATGTGCCCATTTGGATAAAATTAGGACAATGTCCAATAGCTAAGTCAGTAGAACAATTGGAGAGGTGGAAATCAAGCATGCGCCACAAAGTGTATTGCACTGAAATGGGGGGTGCAATGCACGCAAATCACATGCAGCTACTGGAATTGAATATAAAAATAATTTCTAAGTTAAAGGATCATTGAAATGGAGGGTGCGACACACGCTTTTCGCACACAACCATTGGAAATTGCATCCACAATTTTGGTTAAGTCTTTATCGTCCCATCTTTCATCCCTTGTCTTGTGGTATATTTTCCATAGATTTTTAGCCTTTATATCATCAATATATCAACTTATTCATATCACAAAGCTTCTTACAATATCACACACCATAAATTAGAGATCATAATAACACAACATTCTCAACGATGAATCAAAATAAGAGCTAAGATAAGGCTAATTCGCTGTGATCTTCCACATATTATTCCGATTCTTGACTTACTCAAATCAAACTTTGCACATTAAAAACAAGTTATTCCTGTCATAATTACACATTTAAAATATTTGGAACAAATTAAACACATTAGAATCCACTGAAACCAACTAGACACACAACTAGCTCAAGCTAGTAAAACTAGTTTTTCGGGTTGAACTCTAAATGACTCAATTAAGTAAAAACTTGTTTGAGAAATACTTTTAACATTGTAATCACGCACGTGGAAACTTAAATTCTTATTTATATTAATATCAACACATTAAGCACACGAATTTCTCTCAAAACAAGACGAAATAAGCTAGAATAGTGATACAAAAGTGTATAAAACCACCTCAGATCATCACCTCACACTTAAACTCTTGTTCATCCTAGAACAAATCTTTACTCCTAGCATAAAAATATGAGGTGATGCTACACTTCTACTAAATGCAAGACACTAAATTTAGTACTACAATGACTAGACAGAATGCAAGTTTTTACACAAAGCACATTATTTACACAATTGATAGCTTATGAACACTACTCTAAAACATCCGAGCCTCATGAATTGACTCAATTCATGGAAAACTCATGCATATTATTCAATTAAGGAAATCATACAAATCAATCACATTCATAAAAAATGTGCCCCTCACGACAAGAGAGTTACCCATAATTACTCATAATAATGCAATTTATAATGTAATGGGTACAAGAATCAAATTACGCTCACTCTCACAAGGAATTCACAAGTTACACACAATGAACCATAGGCTTTCCTTTAGTGTAGTGATCTACTAATATCGAAATGATGAACTTTGGATCAATTAGGAATTTTTCGAGTTGTAATATAGACTAAGGGACAGGTAGGAACTATTAGGGAAATAGTAATTGACAACGCCCAAGAGCACACACAAGTGTAAGTGGTCTATCAAGTAGTAAAATGGCTTCAAGAAAGCCTGAGTATCGATCTCTCAGGGAATTTCATTCACCGCCTATCCAATTCTAGTTTAACCAATTGAGAGGAGTGGCAAATAGAGTTTTAGAATTGAAAACAAAAAGAAACTAAACTAATGCAGAAAAGTAAATGAATTAGGACAACTTATGGATAGAAGCTTCGGGTTAAGGCTTACGACTAATCACACTACATTAATGAACTTCATTCATTAAATTACTTATCTTGGTTGTTGATTCGTAGGGTTAATCACATGATTATGGTTTTCCAACCTCTAATCCTTTACCTAAGTTGAACCTTACAACTACATCATTAATCAGGGATGTAATAGTTCACTTAAGTTCTTTACAAATATAATCCTACATATAAATCAAGTAAGGCATCTAAGTACATCCCTATCCTTGATACTAATTTGAATTCCTTATTTCATAAAGAAACACAAACCATACTTTTCTTATTCCCTTGTTCTATCTCCCTATTCCCTCTCCTGAGATTACAATGTTGACAATTGATGTATTCTAAGGGTAGCTAATCCTTAAAATAGTTAAAACAAGAATAAACAAGCAACCAATAATGATAAGCAAATCAAAAAACTTAATTCAAAACGAAATTAGTCATGATCTTGGCCTTAACCTCAAAAAAGGAGTTTTAGCCTTTAATGGAAATATTCATTATCCAATCCCTTGGATTGATGATACAAACCATAAAGAAACTAGATTAAAGAATAATAAAACCTAAAAAGAAGTTGTGGTAGCCTCGAATGCTTAAAGATGTCCAAAAATATGTACAAAACGTAATATAACATGTATTTATAGTATAGGAGCAAGACCACTCCGTGTTGGAGTTGAAAACCTTTAGTTATTGAGCCCGGGAGTGGTGGGGCATTGCCCTGGATATAGCCCCGCTCCAGGTGAGGATGAACCTTGGCTAGAGCACTGCTCCAAGTGAGGCTGCGCCCTAGCTATAGCCACACTCCAAGCAAGGCTAAACCCTGATATAGCCCTGCTCTATTTAGGGCGTCGCCTCAATATAGCGTTGAGGTGCTGGAATTTTCTCTCCAAATTTTTGTTAAGTGTTGAGTCTCCTCTCTTAATTCCTTGTCTTGTGGCATATTTCCCATGAATTACAAACTTATTTAACATCAAAATATCATCATATTCAGATAAAAAATCCTCCAACATCATCACACCACACAAATTAAAAGAGAAACACAACACAACACCCATAACGACAAATCAAAACAAGAGCTAAGCATAGATAGTTCACATTGATCATTCACTTATTGTTCCATCTGTAGATTCTTTCAATTTGAACTTTGCTCACCACCAAAAATTTATTCCAGTCATAAACGTAATAGAGTCCACCGAAATCAACTAGACAAGCACCTAGATCAAGCTAGTAACACTAGTTTTTTGGGTTGAACTCTAAATGAATCTTTTAGGTATAAATTTGTTTGGAACTCACTCTAAACATCTTAAACACATCCTTAAACACTTTGATACACATTTACCTCATTATCAAACTATATAGCACATGAATTATCCTCAAAATAAGGATAAAAAGGCTAGAATAGTGACACTAGAATACATAAATACACCCAACATCACAACCCCCCACTTAAAGCCTTGTTCGTCCTCGAACAACTATTAAATCTAATCATCATAAGCTCAGGAGAATATACACTTCAAATCAACTCAAGACACTCTAGCTAGTACTACAATGACTATATGGAATGCAAGTTTACAATAATAAGCATGTTACAAGCATAATTGAAAGCTAATGAACATTACTCCAAAACATCCTAGCCTCAAGAATTGACTTGCCTAGTTGGAAAACTCATGATTATTATTCAATCAAGGAAATAATACAAATCACCCACATTCATCAAACATGTGCCCATCACAATAAGAGAGTTACCCACAATCACTCACAATAATGTAATTTATGACATAATGGGTACAAGAATTAAATTATGCTCACTCTCACAAAGAATTCACAAGTTACACAAAATGAACCATAAGCTTTCCCTTAGTGTAATGTTCCACTAATAGTCGAATGTAAAGCTTAGGATCAATTAGGACTCTTTCAGGTTGTAATGTTGGCTAAGGAATGGGTAGGAACTATTTAGGAAGAGTGACTAACCTCTCTAAGCACTTTAATACACTACATTAAACAATTAAAACCAATATTCAACAACGAAATTTCATTTTTTCATCTACCCATACCTTTTGTTTTTGCCCTATCTCTTTTAAGCATTTTCACTAACACATAGTGGGCGTATGTGGGCGTATTACTTATTCCTTTAAGATTTAATTTTTTTTCATTCTCTACAATTTTGAGAATATTTCTAACACCTTTTATACCAATCCCAACCACTACACATCAATTATAAACACTACTAACTCTTACCTTGGGGCATCCATTTCATTTTTTTCTTCTCTAATTTCTCAAACTCCTTATTCAATTATTATTTTTTTCAATTAAAGCACTTAGGAGTTTTTTAGATCAAATTATGGTCTATCAAAGAAGGTATTAGGCTAGATATGAAGCTATCAAAGAAAAGGCTAAAGGCTCAATAGGGGTTAATAAGGATAACGCATAAAGGGTAGGACAAATAGAAGGTATAAAACAAGGCTATCAAAGAAATTCCTAAATCCTCTTCTTAACCCATACTCTTTATTTTGCTTCACATACACACTGGGAAAGTTCTAGACATCATATGCAACAAGGAATATATAGAAATTCTCACACGCACATGGCACATGCTCAACTCATGTATGATCATCATAGACTCCTAAGCAAACAATTGTACAAATTCAAAATTAAGCCAACATACACAAGAGTCATAAACATAAGCCTAAGAGTCTCAAAAACAGCAGTTCACACAATTCAACATGCTTTTACCAATAAACCCACTTGCATTATGAAATAAAAAAATAGCACCAACGAGAATATCTTACACAAAATTTTTTAAAATTGAGCCAAAAATTAGGAATTTTCCTACCCCACACTTAAAAATCTACTTTGTCCCCAAAGTTAACTTAAAATTAAGAGATAGAAATACTCCTTGAGGACTTTAGGACTAGATAGTATCATATTCACACATAAATGATATCCATGGGACCCCACACTCAGTCTTTGCCATGCTTCTTAGCTCAGTTTATGGTACTCAGACTTCCCATTAACCTGTGACTCCACAAAAAATAGAAACTACATGAAATAAAAACTTAAAACTGAAAAAAAAAACATACCTAATTAGCTTGGGTTGCCTCCCAAGAAGTGCCTGATTTAGTGTCGTGACACGACTCATATCAACTCAACCATATTCCTTTACCCTTTTACTCTCTTTTGGGAGCCATATTTTTATTCGCTTCAGACCACTTGATTTTACACTTTTAAGGTCAATATCTCTCTTTACTTTAACCTTCATAATGTTGGGAAATAGTGGATTCAACTTGGCCCACTCAATCAGGTAATTCGAAGAGGTCTTTGGTGGATTAACCACCCCATACTTTTCCCCTTCAATAACATTTATCAGACACAAATCTTTGTATTGGGAATTTTCAATGGGTGCTTTGTAAACATAAAATACCACATCTTCATCATCTACTCTCATTTTGAGTGTGCCTTCTATAATATCAGTCAAGGCCCCTCCGATTGCTAAGAATGGATACCCCAATGATGATTGGTAATTGCTCATCTGCCTCAAAATCAAGAACAAAAATTTCAGCAGGTATAATAAATTTACCAACCTTTATGAGGACGTCCTATATTAAACCTTTCAGATATGTAATGGATCCATCTACGAGTTGTATAACCATGGGTATCGATTTAGGCTCCCCCAAGCCCAATGTTTTAAAAAATAATTGGAGCATCAAATTTATGCTTGCCCCCAAGTCACACAGTGCATGAACATATTTACTCCTAATTTGAATAGGGATGACAAGCTTTCCCTGATCTTGAACATATTTACTCCTAATTTGAATAGGGATGACAAGCTTTCCCTGATCTTTCAATTTCTTAGGGATTTTCTATGTTATTATCGCACTACACTCTTTAGTAAGTGTTATTGATCCCATATATTGCAATTTCACCTTCTTTTCCACCACATCCCTCAAGTACTTTGCATACTCTACAAAACATCTAGCAAAGGCAAGTTAATATGAAGCTCTTTGAATGTATCAATGAAATTTTTGAACAAGGCATCCTCCTTCACTTTTATGTGCTTTTAAGGGAAATGTAATGGCAGTGTCTTCTTCACTTCTGGTTCAACAACTTTTGGTCTCAAGTACTCCAAATTTCTTGAATTTTTAACAACTTCTTCGGGAACCTGTTTGGTCACCATATCAGCATCAACCTCCTTTCTTGCCATAGGAGATTCTCCTTGAAGCTCTTTGCCACTACTTAAGATGATTACCATAACCTACTTTGGATTTTCTGTATCTACTGGCAACCTATCTTTTAGTCTTGTATTCAGTACGTCTGATAATTGGCCCACTAGTAACTCTAAATTTCTTATGGCCACTTACTGATTCTGTAAATCTTCCTTTTAACTTTTCATATCAACAACCAATTATGCTTGACCAGCTAAGAGTTATTTCAATATTTATTCCATATTGCTCGTTGACTGATTAGATTGGGTCTGTAGCAGTGGGGCATTCCATGGCTGATTTGGTGGCTAAGTTTGCCACTTCATGTTGTAGGTATTACCATAGTTTTCCCGTTGAGAACTACCTACATATATCATAGATTTTGGATTTGAAGCACACATGGCCGCTGCATAACCACTGGTCCCGCATACCTCACACCAACCTGCAGCTTGTTGGATGGCATTGACTGTGGTTGCAGGTTGTGCTGCTCCCAACTTTAAGCCACTAAAATGAGTATTGATCAAATTTTGTAAGGCAAATACGTGTACTGATAAGGCTGTGAATTGGTCCACCTTTAATACTCCCACAATTATTTTTGTGTCACTTCTAGAATCTGAATGCCACTCTGGATTTCCTTATGCTTTGTGGTTCAATAATATGTACAGCTCATCATAAGTCAATTCCAGCACTTGACCACCTATGGCTGAATCTAGCAAAATACTTGTATTGTGATAAAGAGCTTCTACAAAAATATGAGCAAGTAACTCATTGGACTATTGGTGGTGTGGACACTTCCAAAGAAAATCCTTGAAGAGTTCTCAAGCATGATAAAGGTTTTCATTAGGATTCTGTTTGAAGCTAACTATCTCAATGCAAAGTCTCACAGTCTTGCATGATGGAAAGAATTTGATGAGGAACTTTTTTGCTAAGTCATCCTATAATGTGATTGAATTGAACAGCTCTGCATTTAACTAGCTTTTAGCTTCCCCCAAAAGTGAATGGGGAGACAATGTCAGTCTCACATAATCTGAAGTCACCCCAGTCGGAGTGAATGTATCAGTAAGCTCAATGAAAGTATGCAAGTAGACTTGTGCATCCTTGTGTGAAAGCCCTGCAAATTGTCTTCTGCTGATAATAAGCTACACCATATCGTATTTCAACACAAAACTCCCCCCAGCTGTCGGTCTTTAAATTGGGGAAGTCAAGTTCATCAAAAGTGGGACTTCCACTTCCCTAACTGTCCTTCGGGCTACTTATTCTTCAGCCATTGGAGCAGTATTCTCTTGGTATTTTTGGATTTGAGGAATTTTGGAGAGAAGGATTGCTTCTCTCCTGCATTGGTGAAAGTCTTGCTCCGGTTTGGAGCTTGGTTCTACCAAGACCAAGCGTAAAAACACCAAATAAATCTAAAAGTAAAATGAAAATAAATAATTTCTAAATAACAAGTCCACAACAATGAGCCAAAAACATGAAAAAACCCAAGTGCAAACGTAAGCGTACGTGGTCTACCAAGTAATATAGTGGCCTTCAAGAAAGCCGTGTTATCGATCCCACATAGACTTGATTTGGCAACGATTTGATTTCAGTTCACAATTCAGATTCAATTGATGCAAGAGTAACCAAAAAGAGAGTTTCAAATTTTATAAATTAAAAATAAAATAAATAATGCGTAAATTAAAGTATGTGAAACAATCAATGGATTAAAACTATGGGTCAAAGCACTTTGAACTATCACACAATGTTATAGAATTTCATTCATTAATTTGCTTATATATCTTGGTTGTTGATTCATAGGGTTAATTGCATGATTATGGTTTCTCAACCTCTATTCTTTTACCTAATATGGAAATTACAACTACATAATTGAGCTGGGATGTAATAACTCAATTATGTGATTAAAGCTATCATCCTACGTTTGAATCAAGTAAGACATCTAAGTACATCCCTGTCCTAGACACTAATTTGAATCCCTTATTTTATAAAAGAATACAAACCCTACTTTATTTATTCTCATGTTCTATCTCTCTATTCCCTCTCCCGAGATCAAAAGGTCAATAATATATGTATTTTAAAGGTGATAAATTTATAAAATAATTAAAATGAGAATAAACAAAAAATAAAATATGATAAGCGAATCCAACAAAATTAATTCAAACAATAATAATCATGTTCTTGGCCTTACCCCCGGAAAGAGGGTTTTAGGCGATAATATTCATAATCACGATCCAAATTATTGAATACATGATATAAAAAATTAAAAACAAAATAAAATAACTAAAACCTAATAATAGTACTATAGCAGCTACCGTAATTCCACCGAATTTTAAAGACGTGTCCAAGTCTCCTCCTCTTCAATATTGTCCCCAGGTAATATAGATATAAAATATAGTCTCCTCCTAATTAATGTGGAATTGAAAGCTACACAGGTTCCAAGGACAAATTCCCACAATTGACCAAATTTCCACAATTGACCCACAAACCCTGTGCCAATTTGAATAAAATTAGGACAATGTCCAATAGCTGTGTCGGCAGAACAGTTAGAGTGGTAGGAATGAAGCGTGCGTCGCACGGAGTATTGCACAAAAATGGAGGGTGTACGCATGCAAATCGGATGCAGCTACTGAAATTTAATAACAAAATAATTTCTAAGTTAAAGTATCACTGAAATGGAGAGTACGATGCACGCTCATCGCACGCACCCACTGGAAATTGCATCCATAATTTTGGTTAAGTCTTTATCGTTCCATCTTTCATCCCCTATCTTGTGGTGTATTTTATATTTCTTTTCATCCCTTATATCATTAATATATCACCGTATTCAGCTCACAAAGATTACTACAACATCACACACCATAAATTAGAGATCATAATAATACAACATTCTCAATGATGAATCAAAACTAGAGCTAAGATAAGACCAATTCTCCATGATCTTCCACTTATTATTCCGATTCTTGACTTAATCAAATTAAACTTTGCACATTAAAATTAGTTATTACACTCATAATTACACTTTTAAAATATTTTAAATAAATTAAACACATTAGAATCCCCCGAAACCAAGTAGACACACAACTAGTTCAAGCTAGTAAAACTAGTTTTCCGGGTTGAACTCTAAATGACTCAATCAAGTACAAACTTATTTGAAAAATACTTTGAACATTGAAATCATGCACTTGGACACTTAAATTCTTATTTATATCAATATCAAAATGTTAAACACATGAATTGCTCACAAAACAAGGCGAATGTAATAGCTCAAAAAATTTTCCGTCGAAATTTTGTGCGTAAAAGTATTGGATCCTATCTTCGAGAATGATTTATAATTTTTCTGTGTGTCATTTCTTGAATTTTGATCCATCATTTTGTAGAGCATTGAATAATCTTTTCAACGATATGTGTATCACCCAAAACAGACACTCGAGCGATGAGTTACGACCATTCCGATCAAACTACGACAATTCTGATCGAACTGTGAACAGTAAAAAGTGCAGGAAAAAAAAACTGCAGCCAGGCAATTTTTTTGGTCAATTTCAAATGATCATAACTCCTTGTACGTAATGAACTGTGTAAGCTGCTATATATCAACGGAAATCCCTGAGAGTATTCTTTCCAATAAAATTGGTTTCATTCACTTTGGACATCGGCGTAAAAAGTTATGGCCAATTTACTTCAGCCTACCGGATAGATCACTGAAGGACAGATTCGGGTTTTATTTGTTTCTTAGGGGCATTTTGATTTTTCACCACTATTTTAAACCTCTACAAATACCCCATTCAGCTGAGAACTTGAATTATTTTCCTCCCATTTCTCTTATATATATATATATATATATCAAGTTAGGGTTAGGATTTTGAATTGGGAAAAATTAATTGGAGGCTTTGATTCAAGAATTCCTTCCGTCAATCTCTTCCGGCCACAAAATCTAAGGTATGTAAGTGTTTATCTATGGACTCCTTTCATCCATAGAGTCCACGAATCCCTTTTTGAAAGTTCAAGTTATGTATGTGTATATATATATATATATATATTTTCTAGATTTTGATGATGTATATATATATATGTTGATTGATATTGGATGGTTGAGATATATATGAGGATTATGTATGTTACTTGATATATATATATATGATGATTATGCATGTTGGTTGATATATATATATGTGTGGTGATGGTGTATGTTGGTTGATACATGCATGTGATGATTATGTGTGTTGGATGAGATATATGGGGTGACGAACATGAGAATTTGATGAATTCACCAATGCCTAAAAGTGCATGTAAGGTGTTTGTGGAATTGTCTAAGAGGCTATAAATTTACGCTCTTAGGATATAATAAGTTCTAAATGACTAGACTACTCTCTATGTATACGTTCAACATGAACTCCATGTTATTATCTAAAATTGGGGATGTTGTGTGGAAGGCTTATGATATGGTTGTAAGTACGGACGAGGGATTTAGTTGGTGGAATTAAGATGAATGATAGTGTTGTAGCATATGTAATTGTTCATACTGACCTATGCCTACATGGTGCATGCAAGGTAATAGTAGAAATGCCTAGTTGAAGAAGAATGGATCGTATGACCCCTTGTGATCGAAGTGATGAGTTCATACCATACTTGCATGCTACGTGTTTACTATGATGCTCGAGGGAAATGGTAAGACCATTAGGCCACGCTAAGTGTGAAATGTCTAATTATGGGTCGAACTGCATATATCAAGATCTTAAAGGAAAGAACCTTGAGAAGTGAACCATGATGTGTTGAATGTATGTTATTTGTGTGTATCCTGATTAGATGAACTATGTTAGGTTGTATTCTTCCTTAACCATATTCATCCCTGTTGAATGATCTACGATGTAATGACACGAGATCCCAATACTTGTATATGAATATGATCTTCAAATGATTGGTGTGAGATGTTAATGAATGCAAGGTGCATGATGGCCCGTGGGCATATGACTATGTGTTGTTGTATACTACGTATTACTTATGTTATTGATTGCTGAGGGTACATATGCCCGAAATAGTCTGCTGGTCTAGAGCTGAGTCAGTTCTACGATAATCTTAGTCGTGCTACGATCGATGAATTTTTGATGATTTGACAACTTAACATAAATTCCGTGAGAACTTAGTATGTGGGGTTTTAAACAAGAATATCTTTTCATTCTTGTGCCCAAAGAATTGATTTTATCATTGGAATTTCATAATTTTGTAAAGTGGGTAAATACCCAAGATGTTTTAATGACGAATTATGAGGTTATGAAAAATATAAATTGTTTAAGCTTTGCTGTACACGATTACTTTATTATTCCCAAGTTATGATTTGATATGGTGAATTTCATATTTCTACCATGAGTTGATATTTCAAGTGTTTTCAAGATATGATTTATGGAACTTTGAATCGTCCAATATTGGTATACATAATAACCTTATTATCTTGTTTTCTTGAATTGAGATTTTATACCATAAATTGCATACCACTACTATGAAATTATTTTCTTGAGGATTCTTGATATAAGAGCCATGATTTGAGTTACATTACGACATACAAAATCTTACTATTATTTGAAGATCTTAAATGCTTTTCAAAAGCTATTGTCATGATTTGAATATTGGAATGAAAGAATGATCATTTGAGAATATTGATCTGCATCCATAGAGTCGTGATGATTTATATTGATTTTAAGCTCGTAGAGATGAAATGTTGTATTATTGATACCATGTTGATGTTGAGGAACATTAAAATGTTTTGAACTAAAATGTGTTGATCTAGGAATCCACAAATTAATATGATTTGATAAATGAGAAAGAGATTTGATTTGGTCTTTATGATAGACACTTGCAATGTTGTGGTGGATTTCCTAACGCGTCCTGAGCTCGTCGGGGAGTATTACTTAGCACCGAGAGGGAAATTTAGTATTTCCCCCAGCCTATGTGCCACCGTAGGGTTGTTGATGATGATATTGTTGGCCAGAGAGTCGAATTGTGATTATGAAAGCTTTAAGGTTGTACTCCCTGGCAAGAGTATAACACTCCCGCCAATGGGAGTGCTCTCCCTAGGATGGCAAACATTGGTATTCCACACGGTTCACATGTGATTGTCAGTTATAGGAAACTCCCTTGTCCATAAGAATATGTTTCTTGAACTATCGAGTTGCTCCGAGTATTGAGTTGATGAGTTTGGTTGTCTATGACGAGTCATGAGAATTTATGATGAATATTGATAATTTTATGATGATTTATGGGATTTTACTTATGTTTTACTCTCTATAATATTATGAGAAGTATGGATAATGAAATTCAAGCCATGTGAGTCTTCATTTTTCGTACGCATGTTTTATGAAGTCAAAGATATTATTGAAATTATTGCGCGCACCCCCACATATTCAGTTGCTTATGAGGAGTCATGGTGATTTATGTAAGTAGTTCCCATGGTTTCTGTGTCAGTATAAATCTTTAGGAGTCATGGGTGTGAGTGTATTCGATTGATCAGTGTTGGTATCCTATGATTCAGTAATGCAGTACCCCAGTATAGTAGTGAGTTCCCAGGATAGTAAAGTGGTATCCGAGCTGTGGTATCTGGAGTCGTTATAATTGTTATAGTGGTTGCGAACTGTGTATTCATATATATGTACTCGTTTGTTATTCTCATGATTATTCTGTTGATTAAATATTTATGCATAAGCCCTTGCATTTAGCCTCCCCTGCTTGCATACTCAGTACATCTTAGTACTGACGCATTCGCGCAATGGTGTTCTTTCATTTTGGGGCACCATAGGATCAGAGAAGTGAAACTTGGAGCATCTTCAAAGTCACTTGTATAGTAGCAGTGGGTGCAACAGTGAGTCCTCATCATCCGAGAATGTTGTTATTACAATATTTGATTTTAGTAGATGGAGTTAATTGGGGGAATTGTCCCTTCAAATCCACAGTTCAGGCAGTGTAGAGGCTTTTCAGACAGATGTATTAGTGTGTGGTTTAAGGTATTGTATATTTCTAGATGTTTGTACCTTATGGAAAGTGTTAGCCATTTTTCACATCTATTTTATTATATTATGCAGTGAACAGGCACAGATATCAGAAAAAAGGGTTAGCTTGTGGTCCTTCGGGATCATAAGCACCGTGTAGCATTCCGATTCTCGGGAATCGCGGCGTTACAAACTTAGTGTCAGAGCCTAAGGTTCAACAGTGTCCTAGGGAGTCTGAAAAGCCACATCTAGTAGAGTCTTGTAACAAGAGTGTGTTGCACGCCACATTCATATACGGGAGGCTATGGGATGTTTAGAAGAGTTTTCGTTCGTTCATGATCCAAATCGTGTTATAGCAAGATTTTCCAAGAGAGTTATGTAGACTCTTGTAATGATCTACTTATGTCAGATTTACTTTACTCTTAAGGTAACAGAAGTAGTGAAGCCAAAGCCTTTCAGATAGAACTTTCTCTGACGGTCCTCGCAGATAGTTTCGGGACAGTGTTCTCTAAAGTGAGAAGTGTATGCCTTATGGGGTTAGCTATTTATATAGTGAATGAATAGGCTTGAAATTATATATGTAAGAATCTAAGTTTGGAAGTTGGCAATTATATGTGTTGATTGATAGAGATATAGCTGCGATTCTCATGGTGTGGAGAAGTATAAGTTTAAGAGATGTGATATTTGAAGGCTAGAATGAGAAAAGTATGTTTATTAAAGATTTATGGATATTCATGTTATGTTTTAGAAGCTACGCTTGAATCTTTGAAGAATGTAAGTTTGTGGACTCCAAACTAAGTTTTAAGATGTGAGTTTGGTATTAGTAGCCTATGAAGAAATCAAAGAAGAATATGTGTTTAGTAAGACAAGTAGGTGCTGAAAAGAGTGTATGTATATGATGATGATTGTAGAGACTAAGGAAAGATAAGAGTTGTATTCCAAGAAGTAGCATTGGTATTGAATTTATGTTTTCAGGTGTAGTCTTTCTGGATGAATTAAGTTATTATTTTGTGCACCATTGTGCCTCAGACTCTAGAGTACATTGGTTGTAGTTCATTTCGGGGTTTAGCCAAGTGTTCAAAAGTGTCTGGAAATGACTCAAAGCTGAGAGGAGGATGATAGAGAAAGTGACAAATTAGGCCCTCAGAATCTGGTAGTGGTGCCAATAGGTATGGAAAAGCAGTAAAGGGAGACAGTTCCCGACCCATTCCTATTTCAGTGAAATATGTCTAGAGGGACCTTGGGTCCCAAGGGGGAGATACCCATAATGTTATAATAATTGCATGTCCATGCTCTTTCTATGATGTTAACCTCATCATTCGTTGCATTTCTAGTTATTCTTTCGAGAATTTGGTATATTAGGTATATTCGTATTTAATATGCACGTTCAATAAAAAGGAACTCAAATTGTGGGCATGTTTGAACATGTATTGAAGAGATTAGTTGGGTTATGATTCTGTGTATTTGAGATGCATGTGTGTTGTGAAAATTTACCCATGAGTGGGTTGTTGAATATTTTATGCGATAGATGTGCATGACTAGTGAACGTACGCAGAGTATTGGATGCTTTAGTCGTGTGGTTATGTTTTGAGATGTGTTGCTGTCTTGAATAAACCCAGTCGATTTGTGTTCCTGATCTGGACTTCACATTAGAGGACGAATTTTTACAAGGGGGAGATGATGTAATACCCCAGAAAATTTTTCGTCGAAATTTTGCGCGTAAATGTATTGGATCCTATCTACGAGAATGATTTATAATTTTTCTATGTGTCATTTCTTGGATTTCTACCCACCATTTCGAAGAGCATCGAATAAGCTTTCCAACGATATGTGGATCACCCAAAACGGACACTCGAGCGATAAGTTACGACCATTCCGATCAAACTATGACCATTCCGATCGAACTGTGAACACTAAAATGTGCAGGAAAAAAAAATACTGCAGCCAGGCGATTGTTTTTGGTCAACTTCACATGATCATAACTCCTTGTACCTAATTAACTGTGTGAGATTCTATATATCAGCGGAAAGCCCTGACAGTCTTCTTTTCAATAAAATTGGTTTCATCCAATTTGGACATCGGAGTAAAAAGTTATGGCCAATTTACTTCAGCCTATCGGATAGATCACTGAAGGACAGATTCGGGTTTTATTTTTTTCTTAGGGGCATTTTGGTCTTTCACCACTCTTTTAAACCTCTATAAATACCCCATTCAGCTGAGAACTTGTATTATTTTCCTCTCATTTCTCTTATATGTATATTTATATATATATATATATATATATATATATATATCAAGTTAGGGTTAGGGTTTTGAATTGGGGGAAATTAATTGGAGGCTTTGATTCAAAAATTCCTTCCATCAATCTCTTCCGGCCACGAAATCTAAGGTATGCAAGTGTTTATCTATGGACTCCTTTCGTCCATAGAGTCCATGAATCCCTTTTTGAAAGTTCAAGTTATATATATATATGTTTTCTAGACTTTGATGATATATATATTATATATGTTGATTGATATTTGATGGTTGAGATATATATGAGGATTATGTATGTTACTTGATATATATATATATGATTATGCATGTTGGTTGATATATATATATGTGTGTGGTGAAGGTGTATGTTGGTTGATACATGCATGTGATGATTATGTGGGTTGGATGAGATATATGGGGTGGCGAAAAACATGAGAATTTGACGAATTCACCAATGCCTAAAAGTGCGTGTAAGGTGTTTGTGGAATTGTCTAAGAGGCTATAAATTTATGTTCTTAGGATATAAGAAGTTCTAAATGACTAGACTACTCTCTATGTATACATTCAACATGAACTCCATGTTATTGTCTAAAATTGGGATGTTGTGTGGAAGGCTTATGATATAGTTGTAAGTGCGAACGAGGGATTTAGTTGGTGGAATTAAGATGAATGATGGTGTTGTAGCACATGTAATTGTTCATACTGACCTATGCCTACATGGTGCATGCAAGGTAATTGTAGAAATTCCTAGTTGAAGAAAGATGGATTATACGACTCCTTGTGATCGAAATGATTAGTTCATACCATACTTGCATGCTACGTGTTTACTATGATGCTTGAGGGAAATGGTAAGGCCATTCATCCACGCTAAGTGTGAAATGTCTAATTATGGGTCGAATTGTATATATCAAGATCTTAAAGGAAAGAACCTTAAGAAGTGAACCATGATGTGTCAGATGTATATTATTTGTCTGTGTCCCGATTTGATGAACTATGTTATGTTGTATTCTTTCTTCACCATATGCATCCTTTTTGAATGATCTACGATGTAATGGCATGAGATCCCAATACTTGTATATGAATATGATCTTCAAATGATTGGTGTGACGTGTTAATGAATGCATAGTGCATGATGGCCTATGGGCATGTGAGTATGCGTTGTTGTATACTACGTATTACTTATGTTATTGATTGCTGGGGGTACGTATTCCCGAAATAGTCTGTTGGTCTAGAGCTGAGTCAGTTTCGCGATAATCTTAGTCGTGCTATGATCGATGAATTTCCGATGATTTGAGAACTTAACATGAATTCCGTGAGAACTTAGTATGTGGGGTTTTGAACAAGAATATCTTTTCATTCTTGTGCTTAAAGAATTGATTTTATCATTGGAATTTCATGATTTTGTAAAGTGGGTAAATACCCAAGATGTTTTAATGACGAATTATAAGGTTATGAAAAAAATATAAATTATTTAAGCTTTGATGTACATGATAACTTTATTATTCCCAAGTTATAATTTGATATGGTGAATTTCATATTTCTACCATGAGTTGATATTTCAAGTGTTTTCAAGATATAATTTATGGAACTTTGAATCGTCCAATATTGGTATACATAATAACCTTATTATCTTGTTTTCTTGAATTGAGATTTTATGCCATAAATTGCATACCACTATTATGAAATTATTTTTTTGAGGATTCTTGATATAAGAGCCATGATTTGAGTTACATTACGACATACAAAATCTTTCTATGATTTGAAGATCTTAAATACTTTTCAAAAGCTATTGTCATGATTTGAATATTGGAATGAAAGAATGATTATTTCAGAATATTGATTTGCATCCGCAGAGTCAGGATGATTTAGATTGATTTTAAGCTCGTAGAGATGAAATGTTGTGTTATTGATACCATGTTGATGTTGAGGAACAGTAAAATGTTTTGAGCTAAAATGTGTTGAGTTAGGAATCCACAAATTGATATGATTTGATAAATGACAAAGAGATTTGATTTGGTCTTTATGATAGACCCTTGCGATGTTGTCGTGGATTTTCTAACGCGTTCTGAGCTAGTTGGGGAGTATTACTTAGAACCGAGAGGGAAATTCGGTATTCCCCAAACCTATGTTCCACCGTAGGGTTGTTGATGATGATATTGTTGGCCAGAGAGCCGAATTGCGACTATGAAAGATTTAAGATTGTACTCCCTGGCAAAAGTACAGTACTCCCGCCAATGGGAGTGCTCTCCTTAGGAGGGAAAACGTTGGTATTCCACGTGGCTCACGTGGGATTATCGGTTATAGGAAACTCCTCTGTCTATAAGATAATGTTTCTTGAACTATCGAGTCGCTCTGAGACTTGAGTTGATAAATTTAGTTTTCTATGATGAGTCATGAGAATTTATGATGAATATTGATGATTTTATGATGATTTATGGGATTTTACTTATGTTTTCCTCTCTATAATATTATAAGAAGTATGGATAATGAAATTCAAGCCATGTGAGTCTTCATTTTCCGTACGCATGTTTTACGAAGTCAAAGATATTATTCAAATTATTGCGTGCACCCCCACATATTCAGTTGCTTATGAGGAGTCATGGTGAGTTATGTAACTAGTTCTCACGGTTTCTGTGTCAGCATAAATCTTCAGGAGTCAGGGGTGTGAGTGTATTTGATTGATCAATGTTGGTATCCTATGATTCAGTAATGCAGTACCCCAGTACAATAGTGAGTTTCGAGGACAGTAAAGTGGTATCCGAGCTATGGTATCTGGAGACGTTATAATTGTTATAGTGGTTGTGAACTGTGCATTCATATATGTGTACTCGTTCGTTATTCTCATGATTATTCTGTTGATTAAATATTTATGCATAAGCCCTTTCATTTAGCCTTCTCTACTTGCATACTCGGTACATCTTAGTACTGACGCATTAGCCCTACGGTGTTCTTTCATTTTGGGGAACCATAAGTTCAGAGGAGTGAAACTTGGAGCATCTTAGAAGTCACTTGTATAGCAGCAGTGGGTGCAGCAGTGAGTCCTCATCATCCGAGGATGTTGTTATTACAATATTTGATTTTAGTAGACGGAGTTAGTTGGGGGAATTGTCCCTTCAACTCCACAGTTCAGGCAGTGTAGAGGCTTTTCAGACAGATGTACTTAAGGTATTGTATATTTCTAGATGTTTGAACCTTATGGTAAGTGTTAGCCAGTTTTTGCATGTATTTTATTATATTATGTAGTGAATAGGTACAGATATCAGAAAAAGGATTAGCTTGTGGTCCTTCGGGATCATAAGCACCGTGTGGCGTTTCGGTTCTCGGGAATCGGGGGGTTACAACGAAATAAGATAGAATAATGATACAAAAGTGTATAAAACCACCTCAGATCTGTAGAGTTACCTAGGAGTGTTGACTAGAGTTAGTCAATGCAGGGGTAGAGTTACTACATCAATTTCATAGTAGAGTTAGTTAAAGGAGTTAAGATTAAGAGTTTAATCCTTGTGATTACTGAAATTTGTAATCACTTTTGGATTTGAAGTTAGTGGAGTTGTTGAAAATCCTGTAAGACAGGTCGTTGTATTCTATTTACTATTCTTCCCTCTAACTTCATTGTTTTTTAATGTATCACAACTGTCTGTCAAGGAACTTGGTTTCTTGACCCATGGTGTTGTTTATCATTTTGCACCTAACTTCATCTCTTGTTAATCTATTTTGCAAATTTGTAAAGGGACCTGATCCCTATTCAGGGGCGGGGCAGTTCAAGCATATTTGTGGCCTAAGGGTAAAATCAAACGGGGGCCTTAAATTTTAAGAAAAATATTTTAATCAATTTTATTTTTAAAATTATATAATTAATTTTTTCTAATTATTTTTCAGTTAAAAATATAATCAAGCATTTTAATTTTCTTGACGCATATTATTCTAGAGATATCAAATTTCTTTCAATATTTTTTTCTTTTTAAATAAAAAATTTCTTTTTCTATAAACATTTTTTTTTTTTGGTAAAAAAAATCAATAATATATTATTATTGAAAATGATTCCACTCAAATTTAGGGACCTAAGGCGGTCACCTTTTTTTGATGAGGTAGAGCCGCCCTTGTCCTTATTATCGTTAATCTGTTGTGCAAACCTATTAAGGGACCTAGTCCTAATTATCGTGGTGGACTCGTACAAGCCAACAAATTCCATCCACCAGCACCACCCGTTGTATCAACGAAAAAAGTAGTTTTTTTTTCTCAAAGCAAATTTTACATGAAGATCTTGCATGATTGTACCACGGACGGGCTAAATACTAAACTAAAATTATGTCATCTCATTGACAAGAAAAAATATATATTGAGCAAAGGACATGTATAAAGCTTGACTGCTCTTGTAAAAAATTCTAAATCAATTACTCATTAGTTCGATAGCTACATCACAAAATCAACTTAGAGTTTCAGTAGGAACAAACTCAGTTAACCACTTAATTGTTCTAGTGAATTTTTTTGGCTCTTGATATCACTCCTACATGCTATTTTCGTAAAATCCGTGCATGTTGACTTTCAAGCAACATAATCATATGCAGTAAAAGAAAAACTTTAAAAGTTTACAATTCTAATCTTGATGGCTAAGTTGCGAATATTTGAAGGATAGTAAAAGTAGACAACCAAAATCAAATTTGCTCAGACTAGTTCATTTTTACCTGTTATAAATTAATTTACTTGATAAAGCCATCAGTGCACTCCACATTTGTATACACATTAGTTAATGGCTGGATAATCTTTTTAGATACAATCGGTGATCGTTGTTGAAACTTGAGAGTAGACAAAGCAAAATAGGTTCAATTCTAACAGATTTTTTTTTGGAATTGACTTGATTTAAATTAATGAAAAGGTAAAGAAGGAACAAAGATGAAGACATAGGGAATGAGCAGGAGCGGATATAATGAAAAAGGAGGCGCCATGGAGAGAGAATTGGGAGGGGAAGAAGAAAATAAAGTTTTTCTTATTCTAAAAGTCCTTCGAATTTTGTTATTTTAAATTTTTCGTTAGTAAGGAGTATGATTGATCCTATTATGTAATAGAGGATAATTTTATACTCAAAATCAAACGAAAAATATATCTGCTATTATGATAGTAAAAAATACAGCGGAACATTTCTAATAAAAATGTATATTTAAAAGTTTAGTTGGTCAGATGAAGAAATAATAAATATAAAGAAAAGTTGTTTGTTAATTTGATTTGTAATTATACAAAACAATTAAAAAAATGAAGAATGATGATAAGATGGATTGTACTGCCTAAATTTAACTCAATTCGTCAGGTAGTTTTTATTTTTGGTAAATAAGGAGGATTATATTAATTAATATGCTTCATTACAAGGTATCGTGGCAGAACTACCACTAATATTGTTCTAAGGAACAAAGTACAAAATAAGATAGTAAAAGGGGTTGGGACCAACTACTTGAGTATTACAAAAGTAGTTCCTACTTTGTCAGTTGTATCTACTGAGTGAGTGCATTTACTAAAGTGAGTTACACATAATGGTGGAATTGTTCATTCTACATATTTTAGTGTCCATAGCTTAATTTTTTTGAAAAATAGCTTTCGACAAGCTTCGTAAAATATTATATATTCACATTTACTACTTAATGAATTCAAAAGCATAATCACAAACTATCCAGTTTATTATAGGTTGTTGTACACAGTATAAGACAATTTTGTAGGTTATGCAAACATACTGTCTCGAAGGATAATTGAGTTGAACATTTCAGTTCCCTCCTTTTTAAGTTTCACTAGAGAAAATTAGGCCAAAAATTAGAATACAAACTAGGAAAGTCAAACTTTCATAGAAAATAAGTAGATGAAAGGTTTCCAATGAAATTTTCGTGGAATCAAAGACAAACAATTCCTTGATTGTATGTATCAAACTATCATTTCAACAATAAACTTCTTCTCTAATGATATCTATGCTACCTAAAGTATGAATTGTTAATCATAAGGATAGATTCTTTATGATTACATCGCATCAGCCATGTTTGACTAGCTGCTATTTTAACTATCTTTTTGACATACATGATCTTATTAGATTCATTTTCTAAATAAATGCCTTAATCTGGAACATAAGGGTTGTTAACACTCATAAAGATTTTACTAGATTAATAACAATGAATAAAAAGTTTCACTTTGATTTCATTGGTCTAATGGAACCTTTTCAGGAGGGGAAGAGTATTGAGGAGTTTAAAAGAAGACTGGGAATGGAACATGCAGCAGCGAATGTGTCAGGAAAGATATGGGCTTTCTTTGATTCAAACATAAAGGTGAACATAATTAGTGATGAGGAGCAGCAACTTACACTAAGGTTACAAAATCAGCAGGCAGGAGTGGTAATATTTTTCACTTTAGTCTATGCAAAATGTAATCAATTGGAAAGAACTGTAGTGTAGAATTCTCTGGAAAATATGAGTGATAATATCAATGAGCCATTGATTATAGGAGGTGATTTTAATGTGATTAGGCATGCTGATGAGAAACTTGGTGGCTTACCAGTTACTTTTGAGGAAACAGATGACTTTAACCACTGCATAAGTAACTATAATTTACAAGAAGTTCAATTTAAGAGAAGCAAGTTCACATGGTGGAATGGAAGAGTTGAAGATGAATGCATTTTTAAACGATTGGATAGAGTATTGGTGAATGATAAAATTCAAGATCTCTTTCCAATATTGAATGTAGAAAACTTACCTAGAAGTAGGTGTGATCATGCTCCCATGCTACTTTATTGCAATACTGTTCAGGAGCAGATAATTAAACCATTTAAGTTTCTAAATTTCTAGCTTAAGGAGAAATCTTGCAAGGAAGTTATTTCGCAGAATTGGAAAGAGGTAGCTTATGGCAATCCATTCATGGTCTTTCATTAGAAACTCAAGAGAACAAAAACTGAGGATTGACTATATGGAGTAAGTAATCTGTTGGGAATATTTTCCAAGAAATAGCTACTCTAGAGGAAGTTATCAAGATTAAGGAGAAACAATTTGAAGACAATCCATCTGGAAAGAATAGAGCTTCTTTATTCAAGATTCAGGCAGAATTAACAATGTAATTGAAAAGAGAAGAAGAATACTGGAAGCAAAAAGTTGGTTTTCAGTGGTTCAAAGAGGGTGAGAAGAATACTAAATTCTTTCATGTCATTGTGAAGGGTAGAAGATCAAGATTAAACATCAGCAAAATACAGAATGAGGAAGGGGAATGGCTAAATAACAATGAAGAAATTGCTAAAGCTGCAGTAATGTTTTACCAGAATCAGTTTCAGAAATAGGAAGATTGTCATAATTTTGACATGTTGGATTCTTTACCTACTGTTGTTACAGAAGATATGAATAATGATATTATAAAGGTTCCAACAAAAGAGGAAGCTAAATTTGCTGTGATGAAGTTAAATAGAGATAGTGCTAGAGGTCCTGATAGTATGATTGGTGCTTTTTATCAGGATGCATAGGAAATAATAGCAGACGATCTTCAAAGAATGGTGATAGCCTTTCTTAGTAGGTATGAATTGCCAAGGTTCATGATACATACTTATGTAGTACTGCTACCAAAGAAGTTGAATGTTACCACCTTTTCTGATTTAAGACCTATATCACTTAGTAATTTTGTGAATAAGATCTTTTCAAGAATTATTCATAAAATACTTAAGTGTATTTTGCCTAAAATAGTATCAGAGGAGCAAACTGGATTTGTTCATGGAAGAAGCATAGCTGAAAATATTTTGAGTTTGCAAGAAATAGTTGTTGAGATCATTAAAAGAGGGACACCACCAAATATGATTATGAAACTGGACGTGATGATGGCTTATGATAGAGTGGAATGGCATTTTTTTAACAAAGGTACTCAGGCGGATAGGTTTTTGTGAATAGTTGATTGATATGGTGTTCAGACTATTGGAAAATAATTGGTATTCACTGTTAATTAATGGACAGCCCAAAGGTTTATTTAAATCTTCTAGGGGATTGAACCAAAGGGATCCTTTATCTCCTACTTTATTTATTATAGCAACAGAGGTATTGTCAAGAAGCCTGAAGGAATTATTAAAATAAAAGAATTTCAAGTTGTTTGGAATGCCTAGAGGAAGCCCTAAGTTAAATCACCTTGCTTTTGCAGATGATATGATCATTATGTGCAAAGACAAATTAGGGACATTGAAGCTAGTGACAAATACTTTGGAGGAATATGAGAAGGTATCAGGTCAAAGAATTGACAAGGATAAGAGTGCTTTGTATTTGCATGAAAAAACATCCAACGGAGTAGTTGTCTTGGAAGAAGTGATTACAGGCGTACTAAGGAAGGAGTTTCCTTTTAATTATCTTGGTTTCCAGTTTTTTACAAGATAAAAGAAGTTTTATTATCAGCAAATTATGAATAGAATTAGTACTAAGCTACAGACATGGAAAGAAAAATTATTATCTTTTGGTGGGAGGGTTGTATTAATCAAACATGTGCTACAAAGGGTTCCATTCCATTGCTTATCAGTTATGAATCCTCCAAAGAATATGATTCATGCTATTCATAAATGTTTTGCTAAAATTTTTTAGAGTAGTAGTGTAGAAGGAAAAGACAGACATTGGGTTGCATGGTCTAAAATGTGTTTACCAGAACTGGAAAGAGTCGTTGTCTTTAGGAGTTTTCATGATATATCAACAACATTATTTTGTAAACTCTGGTGGAACTTTAGAACAAAGAGATCTATATGGAGAGATTATATAATGAATAAATATTGTAGTAAAGTACATCCTAAAAAAGCCATGTGGAAATCAGGATATGGTTCACAAGTTTGGAAAAAGATGTTGATTGCAAGGGATTTGGTTAATCACTTGATTTTGTAGAAAATATAGGGAGGGAGTTCCCATGTGTGGTTTGACAATTGGACAGGGTTAGGAGATTTATACTCAATTGTAGAAGATAGTAGAGAATAGGATGTTAGTATTCAGAAAGTTGGTAATTTGATTAAGAAAAGTCAACGGGATGACATCAAGCTTCAGGCGATTCTATCAGAAGACATGGTGGACTATATACTTCACACTGTAAATAGTCCACAGAATGATTTAATGTAGGATAAGGCAGTTTGGACCTTAGATACAAATGGAAATTTTAGTGTTAACTCTGCATGGCACAATATTTGATAGAGGGAGAACTTTAATGAGTTATACAAGAAAGTGTGGATAAAAGGTTTACCTTTCAAGTTTAGCTTTTTCATATGGAGAATGGGGAAGGGGAAGATTTCTGTTGATGCTACTTTTCGAAGATGGGGAGTGAAAGGTCTTTCTATGTGTTGGTGTTGTCAAAATCCAACACAAGAGACTGTGACTCATGTACTATTGGGATCAGATTTTCCTAACAGGACTTGGACCTACTTCTCTTTTTTTGTAGGTATTAGCATTCAGGGACTGAGTTTGAGAAATATTATATATTCATGGTGGAATGTTGATGTAAATCCAAGAGATAAAGCTATTTCAGAGCAATTCCAGCCATGATAATTTAGGAATTATGGAAAGGAAGGAATTAACTGAAGCATGAAGGAAAAGGAGTTTCAGTTCACAAGATGATCGTCAATGTTACAAGACATCTTAAGATGCTACTTAAAGTGAGAAATCTAGCTTTGAATTTTAGAAGGGATTGGCCTACTATTATGCACCAATTCAGACAACTAAAACCTACAATCAAGGTTATAGGTGTCATGTGGGAATTTCCAAAGTCAGGCTGGGTTAAATACAATACAGATGGAGTTTCAAGACGAAATCCAGGGAGAAGTTCATGGGAATTTTGCTTAAGGTATGAAAAATGTGATCTAGTGTATGCAGCAGAAGAGGCTATTGAAGAGGTCACTAGTTTAGAAGCAGAAGAAATTGCTCTTTGGAATACAATAAAACATTGCAGTAATTTAGGACACAACAAAGTTATAACACAGACTGATTCACTTATACTAAAGCAAATTCTATGCAAGGAGTGGAAATTACCATGGAAGATTGAGGATATAAGAATAAACACATGAAAACTGATTGAAAGCAAGCAAGAAAAAATACTTCATACATTCAGAGAGGGGAACCAGCTAGCAGATTATCCAGCCAACATAACAGTGGAGTTCAATCAGTTTGAATATACAACATTTCAGCAATTGCCTAACACAACTAGAAAGATTTTGAATAGTAATAAGTATCAGTCATCTTATCTCAAGCTAGCAGCGAAGCATCAGACAACAGACTGGACAGGATAATACACTTGCTTCTGTACAAGATGAGCAACAATAAAAAAACACTACTTAGCCTAGGTCATCATCCATCAAAAAGGACTCTCAGTAAATCAGGGGTCAATGTTCAGCTCTTCAATTCATGCAGCTTAGGTTTTTGGCATCATCAAAGATCCAGTGGGTTCGAGCATCCGTTAATCTCCCTCCCTTCAAGAACTAATTCAATAAGAAGGTTAGTTTTCAGAAGGGAGACTAAAGTTAGTAATGACAATCTGGTAAGCTTACCTGCTACCAGGCCTAAGAAAACTAGACCCTCTTTTCGTACACCAAAAAAGCTTGTCATACACCTTAGTACTGGAGATCTCAGCTGGTTATTGAAAGAAAAAAGAGAGTTAAGCAACAAAGATCAACCTCAGATGATTAAACAAAAAAAAAAAACTTACTTTTGAAGCAGAAGATGAATACACCATAGCTATACAAGGGAACGGTATTCACCACCCAAAGAAGCAGAAGTTGGAGCTGAAGATTGAAAAATAAATCCATGGAAAATCTACACTAAGAGCAGAAGAGGTGAAGGGTACTAATGATCTTCTTAGCTCAGTTAGAAAACCCTACTTACTTATATATATATATATATATGTGTGTGTGTGTATTTTTTGGGTTGGTTTTCTAAAATCCGGTCCATATTTATTTTCTTTGCTACTTAGGTTGTATTTTGAATAGGTTAGCCCATTCTTGTTTTTTTAACTTTTGACTATTAATAAAATACAAATTAAAACAAAAAAAAAACTACAGTAAAGAGATAAAACTAGACAAGTAACCACTAAGCAGCTACTGATATTCAAAGCCACTTACAAGTTATAATAGAGATCATACAAAAAATGATACTAATTATGAATTCCCAAACCTCTAATGGCATCGAAGAAACTAACTATATTTATGATATCACTTGAATATGAAAGAAATTAATTAACATTTATTTGATCAAACTTTCCTTTTTATTTTCCATATAAGTATACAGATGTCTCAACTAATTTACTCTTGAGTCTTGTCTGTCGGATAGACGGAGAAGAGCTAATATGATAGTAAAAAAATATAGTGAAACATTTATAATAAAAGAGTATATTTAAAAAGTTTAGCTGGTCAGATGACGCAATAATAAATATAAAGAAAAGTTGTTTGTTAATTTGATTTGGTAATTATAAAAAAAAATAAACAAATGAAGAATGATGATAAGACAGACTGTACCGCCAAACTTTAACTCAATTCATCAGGTAGTTTTTATTTTGGGTAAAATAAGGAGAATTATATTAATTAATATGCTTAATTACAAGGTATCGGTGCAGAACTACCGATAATATTGTTCTAGGGAACATAGTACAAAATAGGATAACAAAAGGGGTTGGGATCGACCGCTTAAGCCTTACAAAAGTAGTTTCTACTTTGTCTGTTGTATCTACTAAGTGAGTGTATCTACTATAGTGAGTTGTAAACAATGGTGAAATCATTCATTCTATGTATTTAGGTGGCCATAGATTAATTTTTTAGAAAAATAGATTTCGACAAGCTTGGTAAAAAGTTATATATTCATGTATACTACTCAATGAATACATTAAACATGATCAGAAAATGTGTAATTTATTATAGGTTGTTCTACACAATATTAGACAATTTTGTGGGTTATACAAACATTCTATCTCGAAGGATAATGGAGTTGAACATTTTAGTTCCCTCTTTTTGAAGTTTTGTTCAAAGAAATTAGGCCAAAAATTAGAATACAAACTAGGAAAGTCAAACTTCCATAGAAAAGAAGTAGATGAAAGGCTTCCAATAAAATTCTCATGGAATCAAAGACAAATAATTCTTTGATTGTATGTATCAAACTATCATTACAACAATAAACTTTTCATATAATGATATCTATTCTACCTAAAGTATGAATTAACAATCAGATGGATAGATTCTTTATTTGTACATTGCCTCGGCCAAGTTTGAGTGGCTCTTGTCTTCACTATCTTTTTTATATACATGATCTTAGGAATACATTTCTAAGGCTATAAATAGGAAAAATACAACAAACATATACAACCAGACAAGAAACCACTAAGCTGCTACCGATATTCAAAGCCACTTACAAGTTACAACAGAGATCATGCAAAAGATGATACTAATTATGGATTCCCAAACCTCCCATGGTATCCAAGAAACTTATTATATTAATAATATCCCTTGAATATGAAAGAAATTAATTAAAATTTATATGAACTAACTTACCTTTTTCTTTGCCATATAAATATGAAGATGTGTTGATTAATTTACTCTTAAGTCTTATCTGTTGGATAGACGGAGAAGAGTTGATATCAGTTGCACAATCTCTTGCTCTAGCTTTCCACACAAAAGATTTCTACTAGTGAGGGAAGTATGTAGGTCTTTAAACATCATTTGTGTTGGAAGAGGCAAGAGCACAATCAAAGTGCCCGACAGGATAGCAGCGGAAGAATACCTAAGCCAAAACTTTCCCTTTCAATTTGAACCAAGAGGAGACAATCAAATCCAACCAAAACAAAGTAATATGGAAGAAAATAAATCACCACACATATATGATAAGGCAAGAATAAAATGAAGAACAATAGACACTAATTTTACGTTAAAAACCTTTCGGTGTGAAGAGTAAAAAACTACGGGACCAAACTTCCACTATAATCACTAAAGAGTTACATTATTGTTATTCAAAATGGCTACCAAAAAAGTTTCAAATAACAAGCAACAATACATAAACCACAACACAAAAAACTAGAGAATAAAAGGAGTAAAAGCACAAAAACACAACTACTGTTCGGGAATGAAGAACAGGAGCTATATGTCACCAAACCAAGCTCCGTTAGTTCCTAATAAAATATTAAAATGAGAGGAACAAACAGTCCAAAAATCATCTCAATCAAACAAGAAATGAAGCAGGAATCACAATTTGAAGTTGACAGCTGTGGCTGAAATTCTTGGGCGAAAATCTGCTTTCCTTTCTCTCTTTGGCTGCTGAAAACTCTTTTTTGTGATAGTGAATTAGAACTAAAAAAGATCTATATATATTCCTCATAGTAATAGTCCTATGGAAAAAAGTGGGTTGTTCCAAATTGGGCTTTATTTATCCACATAGGTAGGAAAAAGACCCATGACCCAACAATTCTCCCCCTCCCGATTATGTGGAGGAGACCGCCATCCTGACGATCATGCAACAATCTTCAAACTTCCCTCTTGGAAAAGCTTTAGTCATTATGTCGAAACCATTATCATTCATATAAATCTTCTCAAGTTCAAGCAACTTAGAATCAAACACATCCCGAATCCAATGGTATCTCAAATCAATGTGTTTAGACCGACCATGAAACGTAGAATTCTTGCCAAAATGTATAACACTTTGAATTTCATAATAAAGCACATACCTCTATTGAGAAACACCATATTCCCCTAAGAATCTCTTCTTCCAAAGTAATTCTTTACAAGCATCAACAACAGCAATGAGCTCAGCTTCTGCAGTAGATAATGCAACACATTTTTGCAACCTAGATTGCCAAGACACAACTCCCCTTGCAAAAGTAACCAAATACCTTGAAGTAGACTTGCGAGTATCAACATCACCAACCATGTTTGAATTATTATAACCACAAAGAACGAGCTTTCCTGTACCAAAACATAAACTCAGACTAGAATTGCCATAAAGATATCTCATAATCCACTTCACAACATTCCAATGTTCTCTTCCTGGATTAGAAAGAAAACCAGTAACAACACCAACAACATGAGCAATATCTGGTCTTGTGAAAACCATTGCATACATCAAACTACTAACGACTGAAGCATAAGGAACTTTCTTCATATATTTCTTCTTATCATCGCTAAAAGGACACTATTTTGTGCTCAACTTGAAGTGCATAGATAAAGGTGTACTGATAACCTTAGCCTTGTCCATGTTAAACCTTCAAAGTACTTTTTGAATGTACTTCTCTTGTGATAACCTCAACTTCTTGGTCTTTCTATAACAAACAATCTGCATGCTAAGAATCTGCTTTGCTGGTCCTAAGTCTTTCATAGAAAAAGACTTACTCAACTCTTGCTTCAACTTTTGAATCCTACAAGTATTATGACCAAAAAAAAGTATTCCATCAATAAAAAGCAACACAATAATAAAGTCACCATCAGAAAATTTTGCACACAAACACAATGGTCTGAAGTAGTCTTCTTGAAGCCCTGCTGACTCATAAAGGAATTAAATTTCCTGTACCACTGCCTAGGAGCTTGTTTCAAACCATATAAGGTATTCTTCAATTTGCAAACATAATTCTCATTTCCTTGAATTCAAAACCTTTGGGTTACTCCATATAAATTTCTTCATCTAAGTCACCGTGGAGAAAAGAAGTTTTAATATTCATTTGCTCAACCTCTAAATCTAGACTTGCAGCTATGCCTAGAACCTCATGAATGGATAACATCTTCATAACTGGAGAGAATATCTTATCAAAATCAACTTCCTTTTTTCTGGTTAAATCCCTTCACAACTAATCTAGCCTTATACCGTTGAATTGGGTTACTATCTTTATGCTTCACCTAAAAATCCACCTATTTTTCAAAGCCTTTCTGTCTTTAGGTAGCTTAACCAAATAAAAAGTATGATTATCATGCAAAGATTTAATCTAATATTTCATAGCATCAAACCACTTTTCTTTTTCTTTACTTTCCATGGCCTCATCAAGACTCTAAGGTTCTTCCCTGTCAGTCAAACGTATATACTCATTGGGAGAATAATAAGATAAAGATATTTTCTCTCTAGTAGATCATCTGAGAGAACTCTATAGAGCATCAACAACTAGTTGCTGATCAGCCATATCAACTTGCACTGGAACATCAACAACATCTTTCTGGTTATTTTGAACATGATCATCATCTTCATTATCAACTTGATTTTCATCATCATGAAAATTTTCTTTAGAAAAAGTATTCAAAGGAACTGGATCAACATCAACTAGACTCTCACTACTATGAGAATCAACCTTTTCAGCTTTGTTAAAATCTTCAACTATTTGGTCTTCAAAGAACATAACATCGTGGCTTCTAAAAAGTTTCTTCTCAACTGGATCATAGAAAAGATAGCCAAAATCATCTTGACCATAACTAATTAAGATACACTATCTAGTTTTACCATCCTACTTTGACCTTTCATCCTTAGGACATGCACAAAGGCTTTACACTCAAAGACTCTAAGATGATCATAAGAAACATTCTTTCAGACAAAACTCTGTCAGGGACATCACCATCCAAAGCAACAGTAGGAGATAAATTGATAACATAAGCAACAGTATTAAGTTCTTCTACCCAAAAGAAATCTGATAGCTTAGTATCTGAAAGCATACATCTAACCCTCTCAACTAAAGTTTTATTCATTCTCCCTACTAAACCATTCAACTGAGGAGTTTTTGGAGGAGCTTTTTATGCTGAATACCCTGATCTATGCATTATCTATCAAAAGGACCAATAAACTCACCACCATTATCTTAGCGGATGCATTTAAATTTCTTCCCTGTCTGTCTCTCAACCAAGGCCTGAAAATATTTGAACACATCAAGTACTTGATCCTTGGACTTTAAAGAAAATACCTAGAGGTAGCAAGAATTATCATCAATAAAAGTCACAAAGTAAAGTGCACCACCATAATACCTTACTTTAAAAGGACCACACAAATTAGAATACACCAAATCCAGCAAATCAAGCTTTCTTGAAGGCGAATGACTCTGAAAAGAAACTCTTTTCTGTTTACTGGCTAAGCAATGAACACACTTCTTCAACTTTGCTTATTTCTCTCCAGAAAGCAAATTTTTCTTTGACAAACTATCAATCCCCTTCTCACTCATATGACTCAACTTTCTATGCCACAACTCTGATGAAGTATCATTCTCCACCAAGTTTATCAAACCTCTAGAAGTAGAGCCCTAAAATAAGTACAAGTTAGACAACTTGTCACCTCGAGCCACAATCATCCAACCTCTAGTAAGCTTCTACTAGACAGCACCAAGGGTGTTAACATAACCCTCATCATCAAGGTTTCCTACAAAAATAAAATTTAGGTGAACATCTGGAGCATGCTTGATATTATTCAGAACTAGTTTGGAACCATTGTCAATTTTCAAAAAAATAGTACCAATTCCAAGTACTTTAATTTTATTATTATTGTCCATTTTTAATATCCCAAAATTACCTGAAGTATAAGAAGAAAATAATTCCTTCTTTGGCATAACACGAGAAGTAGCACCATAATCCACAGACCAGCTAGACTCATCACGAACAAGATTAATGGCATAATCACCACAAGCAATAAGAAGACATCATTAACAATAACCATAACAAAATTTTCATTATCGCCTTCATTCTTTTGTCATCTTATATGTCTCTTATGCTTGTAACAATATTTCATGATATGCCCCTTTTTGTTGCAATAGTCATATGTAACATTCTTTAATTTGGACCTTGACTTGGTTCTACTTTTATCTCTATCATTCGGACCTATGGACTTGTTTCTCCCCCTCTCTTCAGTAATAAAAAATCAGAGTGTGAAGATGAAAAAGATGAAGCCTGAGATCTTTTCTTATCTCTCCATTCAAGACACCACTCTTAAAATATTTCATAGTTACAACACCACCGGGAGAAGAATTAGTCAAAGAAACTCGAAGAGTTTCCCAAGAGTCGGCAGAGTATTAAGAAGCCAACGTCCTTGAATTTCTTCATCGAACATTACACCCATTCCAGATAACAGGTCAAGGACACCCTGAAAATTATTTATATGATAAAAAATAGGACTGCCTTCTTTATACCTGATATTCATCAATTACTTAATTAGGAACAACTTGTTATTGCCTGTCTTCGAAGAATAAAGTGTCTCAAGTTTGTCCCAAAAACTTATGGCATGTGTATCATTCACAATATGATTTCTAACATTATCTTCAATCCATTGTATAATATAGCTACAAACCTATAGGTGCTCAAATTCCAAATCCTCATCTGTCATAGATTGAGGTTTAATAGACGCAAACACTGGTAGATACATTTTCTTGACAAAGAGAAGATCTTTCATCTTGCATTTTCAAGTATGATACTTACTACCATTCAAATACACTATTTTGCTCATATTTGATTCCATCATTCAAATCAACTATCAATAACAACCAATGCTTTGATACCACTTTGTTGGAAAAGGCAAGAGCACAATCAAATTGCCCGGTAGGGTAACAGTGGAAGAATACCCAAGCCAAAACTTTCCCTTTCAATTTGAACCAAGAGAAGACAAGCAAATATAAGCAAAACAAATTAATATGACAGAAAATAAATTACCACACAAATACAATAAGGCAAGAATAAAATGAAGAACAAAAGACACCAATTTTATGTGGAAAACCCTTCGGTGTGAAGAGTAAAAAATTATGGGACCAAACTCCCACTATAATCACCAAAGAGTTACAATATTTCTCCCAAAAATAGCCACCAAAAAAGTGCCAAAAAACAAGCAACAATACATAAACCCCATCACCAAAAACTAGAGAATAAAAGGAGTGAAAGCACCAAAATGCAACTACTGTTTGGGAATAAAGAACAGGAGCTACAGACAACCAAATCAAGATCTATCTGTTCCTAATAAAATATTGAGATGAGAGGAACAGTAAGTCCAAAAATTAGCTTAATCGGACAAGAAACAAAGCGGGAATCACAATTTGAAGTTGATAGCTGTGGTCAGAATTTTTGGACGAAAATCAGCTTTCTTTTCTCTCTTTGGCTGCTGAAAACTCTCTTTTGTGATAGTGAATAATACCTCAAAAAGGATCTATATATATGCCCCATAGTAATGGACCTATAGACTAAAGTGGGTTGGTCCAAATTGGGCTTTATTTATCCACATTGGAAGGGAAAAAAGAACCATGACCCAACAATCTGAACATAATAATGTGTTATCTTTGCTAGTGATTGATTACTATGGTGAGTCCACACTGGACTGTTATCCTTGAACCACTCATAAGTGTCCATTGGTACATGAATGATTTACTTTTGTCGCAAGATATATTCATTAATTATTTTATCCTGTAGTAATTACAGAGTTACAAATTTTTGTATAATAATTTATCCTATCTGTGCTATAATATATATCTAATTCTAGATTTTCAATGTTATTTATTATTTTGTGTTGTTCTTCTCGTAGTGAGTTTTTAAAATTATATAAACTATCACATGTACTTTTATTTAAATTTTCTAAGGTTTTTTCTATCCATATTAATTTTTCTTTTAGGTCTTTTATTATTTGTCTAATTCGGTTTCTATAATCAATAACCATCCTACTTTTTCCTCTTTTTTGTTCACTATGTTTATTTACTATAAATGCTGGACTGTTATGTTTACTATTACTTTTTTGTATATATTGTTTTTCTAATAATTCATCTATGTGCATTTTAAATTCTTTTAAATCATCAAAATTATATGTTAATGGTTTTTGTGTTATTATGCTATTTTTATCTATTAATTCTATTTTTATAGTAGTTTTGTGTTTTTCCCATCCTTTTAATGGATCTTCACTATATAATTGTTCTAATTTTTTCTGGATTATTTCTATTTTATTTATTGAAAATATAGTTATTTCTGTTTTATTTATCGAAAATACTACTAATTCTATTGTATCTTCAGTATTGTTTATATTTTCTAACTTTTGTGTAATTTTTTCACTTCCTTTTATCCAATCAGTTTTCTTTCTTATTTTATTATTAACTCTTTTTGCTCTTACTTTTTGTTTGCATGGTGTTGTAAACCACCAGTCTGTTTTAGTTATTATATGTGGGTATAATTTATCTAAAAATGGCATTCCTAAAAGTATATCTTTTGATGTTAATTCATAGTTATAAATTTCTTCTATTGTTAATATCTTATCCCATACTTGTATTTTTACATTCCTAGCTTTATAAGTAATTAAGCTTCCTTCATTATTAAATCCTTTAACTATAATTGGTGTTTTTAGTTTATCCCATTTGCTTTCTGGTAAGCAATTATATCTACATAAATTAGCTTCTGCTCCTGTATCTATCATAGGCGTATAATATCTACTGTAATATCCTTCTACTACTATCTTCATTAATACATGTATCTTCATTTCATGTTAAGGCTCTTTTTAAGAATAACTTTTCTTTGTTATATGTTAAGGTTAATTGTGTATGTTTTATATTATATGGTTTTACTTGTTCCAACCATTTTATTCCTAATATTATATCTGCTTTTTGCATTTCTTCCTTTACTTCAAATTCTATTTTCATTTTTCTAACTCCTAATATTATTTCTTTTTCTGCTAGATTTTTATTATTTATTAAACTTCTTGGTAAATCTGGGCATATATTATTATCGGTTTTTATTTCTTCGTTTTTTACTAGATATTTTGCTATATAATTTTCTTCTTGTCCTGTATTCAAAAGTATTAAATATTCTTTTTCGTTTATTTTTCCCGTTATGTAATATTGGTTTAAATTACTTATTGAGTTTGTTTCATAACTTGTTCTTTTTGATGAGCTTGATGATTCTGGCTTTTCATTAGCTATTCTTTTCGTTGTACTTATTCTATCATTTACTATTTCTAAATTTTCTTCTGTATCTATGTCTCTATAGGTATAATCATTATAATCTATTGTTTTTACTATTTGTTCAAATGGGCTTTCTATTTGTATTTTGTTAATCTTATTTTTTCCTGTTATTTTATGTTTTGTTGTTAATACATATAGGTTTTTACATCTTGCTGTAAATATTTTACTTCCTGGGGTTAACTCTATTCCTGATATTTTCCAATATAATACTAATGATTTATCTATATTCCTATCTGGTACTGCTACTGAATAATTTGCACTTATTATAAATTTAAATTTTTGGTATATTAGATTTCCTTTTACGGCAGTTATTATGCTTTTTTCTATAGGTTTTATAATTCTATCGTCTGCTAAATATAATTCTATTGGTGTATCTATTCCTTCTCTAAAACATGCTTTTATTAATATTTCTGTACCTCCAAGGTGTACATATTTTATTGGATCTCCTTTACTTTTTATATCATTTATTTCTTTATTAATTATTCTTTTTGTTACTAGTGGTATACTAGCTTTTCCTTTTGCATATCTGCAATCTATTACATGTTCTTTTTGGCATACTACATAATATTCATCCTTTTTCCTAGTAAAAATATTTTTTATTGTTGGTATTTTAAATATTTTGTCTACACTTAAATCTAATTCTTTTCCTTTTATTTCATCAAATATATTACTGTCAAATATTATTTTTTGTTCCGTTCCTTCATCATTTAAATATTCTTCCTTTGTTATTATTTTTATATCTTCTTCAGTCATTTGATTCATCTATTTCGCTATCTAGTTCATTATCTGTTTCATTTTCTGAAATTTCATATATACTATCTTCACTTTCTAATTCATAATCTATATAATCTATCTGCATGTATTCGGTATTTTCTATTTTTATTTCTGATATTTGTTTATTTTTGGGATTTTTAGGTAATTTACAATCTCTAGCTAAATGTCCTAACTTTCCACAATTATAACAAGTACATTCTTTTATAGATTTCTTTTTTCTATATGGTCTTTTATGTTTATAATTTTTTACATAGTATCTTTTTCTTGGTTTTTTATATTTATATTTTGATTTTTTATATTTCTTATATTTCTTATGTCTTTTTCTTTTCTTATAATATCTTTCTTCGCATCCAAATTGGGGTGCTATTTTATTTTTGCAACAAGCTAAATTTCTTATTAATGTTTTTTCCATTTTTAATTCTTCTCTATATTTTTCACATAAGTTTCTATACCATTGTTGTAAATATTTTATTCTTGCTCCTAACGTATCTACTATTTTTGCTTCTTCCCAACTTTTTATTATTTTCGAACTAAATGGTTCGGGTAATTTATTAAAATATAATTTTCTTATTTCTTTACTTTCTTCTATACTATATGCTCCTTTGTAATAATATTCTTTAAATGCGCAAGTATATTCATCTATATAGCACATATTACATATTGCTAATTTTAACATTAAATTTCTATTTGTATCTTTTTCTTCATTTTGTTCTTCTTCGATTGTTGTCGTACTACCAAATTCATCTTTTATAGCTGTTTCATATTTTTTTAATAGTTCTATAGGTGTTAGTTTAGTTGTTGTCGATGATGTTCCTTCTATAGGTTTATTAGTTCTTAATACTTTTTTGCTATTTTCGGTTAGATTTGCAAACCATAGTTTTACTGATCCTATTAATGTTTTTTCTATATATTCCGGTGCATCTATTATATTTATATTATTATCTAATAATTGTTTTGTCATATATCCTGTCCATAATTGTATTGTTTTTTCTGTATCTATTACACAGTCTAGATCTAAAAAGTTATAATTTTTATTTACTATTTGTTTTGGTATCCATTTATTATATTCATTATATTTTTTAAACTTATTTTTATAATATATAGGTTTCCTTATTTCTGTTGTTTTAGGTATTATATTTTCATTTTCTTTTTTATCAAGAGTATTTATTTCTGTTTGGGTATTTTCCAAGTTTTCCTCATTAATATTTTGTTCTTCATTGATTTCTAAATTTTTTGTATTTTTTAATATTTCTGTGTATGTTTCACTATCTTCGGACTCATAATTATCTGTTTCTTCGACATCTATATTATTTATTTCTAACTCTTCATTTTTTATTTCTAATTTTTCCTTAAATTGATTTATCTCATTTAGTAATTTTTGTTCTCTATCTTTTTCTTCTTTTTCTTTCTGTCTTTGTTCATAGAGTTCTTTTAACATTTGTAATTCTTTTTCTAGTTCAGCAATCCTACTATTTTTGGTTTCCTCTATTTTTCGTATTTCTTCTGTAGTTTGTTGTTTTATTTTTTCTATTTCTTTTTTCCTATCTATCTCTTCATTTTCTTTTTCTATTCTTACCATTGCTGTTAATTTATCTTCTAATTTTAATTCTTCTTTTTCTAACATTAAATATAAATGTTCACCTATTTTCTTATATCTTCGTCATAAATTAGAAAATACTATTTTTATTTTTGATCCTTCGTAATTTTCATATATTTTTTCATCTATTATAAATTCTTCTTTATTCATTTTATTGTGAATAGTTCATGTTGATATATATATTCTAAGCTATCTATTTGTGATTCTAATTTTGATATTTCATCTTTTTGTGTATTTATTGAATTTTTACTTACTCCGGCAAATATATTATAATTTAGTCTTTCTATTCTTATTTTTAATTCTTTACGTTTTTCAGAAATAATTTGTTTTAATTCTTTATATTGTTGTACCTTATTCATTTTAAATTATATTTATAATATTTTGGTGGATATCTAAATCTAATTTTATTATAATTAGGTGGTATATATTTCATTCTTCTAGATTTTAAATGTGTTATTAATTTTGATTCAATACTAGATATTAATGTAATTAAATAGGCTAGTTTTTGTGGATTTTCTTTTGTTTTATTTAGACTTATATATTCTGAATAATTACTAATTAATGATTTTTTAATTTTTCTAAAAGCTTCTCTATTTTTAAATGGTCTTCGCATAATTAATTTAATATTTTTGTAGGTAGTTTTTTAACTTTAAATCTAATTCTAATTCTATAACTCTAACTCTGATTGGTTATTGATTATAGAAATTTAAATGCAAAAACTATAACATATAATTACCCAATACCAAATAAGATATTAAAAATAAGACAAATCCAAGGATATAATTATTTTAGTAAATTTGATTGTAAATCAGGATTTTACCACCTAAAGCTAGAAGAAGAATCTAAAGAATTAACCGCATTTACGGTACCACAAGGATTTTATGAATGGAATGTGTTACCCTTTGGATATAAAAATGCACCAGGTAGATATCAACATTTTATGGATAATTATTTTAAACAGTTATCTAATTGTATAGTATACATAGATGACATATTATTATATACAAAAACCAAAGAAGAACATTTAAAATTATTAGAACAATTCACAGATATAATAGAAAAATCAGGAATAAGTCTAAGCAAAAAGAAAGCTGAAATTATGAAAAACCAGATAGAATTTTTAGGAATACAAATAGATAAAAGTGGAGTAAAAATGCAACAACATATAGTACAAAAAATAATAAATTCGAAAGAAGAATTAGATACAAAAAAGAAATTACAATCATTTTTAGGATTAGTAAACCAAGTAAGAGAATATATTCCAAAATTAGCAGAAACCTTAAAACCACTGCAGAAAAAATTAAAAAAGGACATAGAATATAATTATGATGAAAAAGATAAAAAACAAGTTCAAAAAATAAAATTACTTTGTAGAGAATTACCTAAATTACAATTTCCAGACGAAAATAGAAAATTTATATATATAGTAGAAGCAGATGCAAGTGAATATAGTTACGGAGGAGTACTTAAATATCGATATGAAGCAGAAAAAATAGAACATCATTGTAGATATTACTCAGGTACGTTCAACGAAACAGAAATAAAATGGGAAATAAATAGAAAAGAGTTATGTTCATTATATAAGTGTTTATTATCATTTGAGCCATATATTGTATATAACAAATTTATTGTACGAACAGATAATACACAGGTACGTTGGTGGCTAACAAAGAAAATACAAAATTCAGTTACAACAAAAGAGATTCGAAGACTAGTTTTAAATATATTAAATTTCACATTTACAATTGAAGTGATTAGTACTAACAAAAATGCCATTGCAGATTACATATCAAGACAAAGCTACACAGACTGATATAGTAGAGGAAGATACTCTAGAAAAAATACTTAACACCCTAACTACGCTTTCAATGAAAGTGGACAGTATGGGTAATGAGATAGAAAAGCTAAAGACTAATGAAGGTAAACTGAAGTCTATAGCTACAAATCAGCTAACTCAGCAGTGTGCAGAGCTATGTCGATCGGAAGACATTAAAAATCCAGAGATAGAAGGAGACGTTGGGACACTCCATAAAACCCATAACATTTATCAATCTACTTCTGCAGGTACAAGCAAAGGAGTTAATAAGCCAAGATACCAAAATGCAAATATGAATAAAATATTCGAAAAACCATTTACCCCTAAAACACAAAAAGACCATTTATTCATACCCCCACAAGTTAATACATACCGAGACAGCCTAAACCAAGACAAGAAAATATACAACTACACATCCCAAAAATACATAGAAAATATATACAGAGTCCAAACATTTCTAAACCATAACCCCAGAGCTACAGATATCAAAGAACCAAACACCAATTACACAACCCAAAAATTACAAGGATACAACAAACTGATAGCACTACCCAAAACTAACCCAAGCCTAGTCAAAACTTGTTTTGACTATGGATTATTAAATACCATATACACCCAAGACGGAGAAGAGCTAACAGCCATGGAAGAATTATACAAGATATTTACTACCTATAAAAGAATAACAAAAGGAACTTTATTTTATATAAAATGTTATACTGCACCAGCAGAGATATTGTATGATGAGATAAAACCAGTGATACAAGTTGTAAAGATAGGACTGACAAGAGACATGATTATACCGGAAGATATATCACGACAACCGGAGATACCTAGAATAGAGATACCAGATTTTTACGCAAATAAAAGACTTATTGGACTAGCTACGATCATACAAGAACTAGCAAATAACTACGCTAATGGAAATCCAATATGGAGCTATTATTCAAGAGACCACCAAATGATATATTCAAATTCGAAAGAACTAAGACAAGCAGATATGGAAGATGTAAGACAGTGGATATTAACACTACTCAACCCAGAAAAACAATCTACCGCACGAGCAATAAAAAAGGGATTTATTTCAGACGGACTATTAACGAGATACTGTAAGATAATTGGACATAAATATCCAGACCACCAATGTTCGAGGTGCAATGGAGAAGATAATATTATTCCAGAGGTACATCTAGAATAAAGAAGATAAAATGCCAGCTGGAAGGATAAGGATAAAGATAAAGAGCAATAATGGAGCAGATACAGAGCAATAATGGAGCAGATACAGAGCAATAATGGAGCAGATACGACAAAAATCAACGGAGACAAGATACTGTATATCAATTAATTCGTTAGACTTTTTATGTAGCCATTATTATTGACTTTTTTTCTTTTCTTAAGTCTTAGAAATTGAATGTAAGATATCTTTTCTTTCTTAGACTTTAACTTACGTAGAAATTTAGGATAGGTTAGGTGGGATAGACCCCACTTCTTTAATTTTTCATTACTCTTTAGAGATGTAAATTTGTAAGATCTTTTCTATAAATACAAAGGCAGAGGTACTGCGGAAAGCAGGCCGCAAGCCGAAAGCCTTCTTTTGAAACAAAACTCTCTCTCCATTCCACAAACAAAAAAAAATTTACTCAGTTAATTAGAAAAATATACTCCAATGGAAAAAGCTATGGAACAACAGGAACAACAAAACTCAGAAACATCAAAGCTACCGGAACAGGTATATCTATTTATAATTATGAATAGCTAATTTCATAATTCCCAACAATCATGATATGATAAAATAATTCATATTAGTTACTTTATAGTAGAATTATTCGAAGAATAATATGTTAAGAAGTTTATTAACAAAGAGGAAACGGAGAAATATCCCTAAGGACTATGCCATCCTAAAGGTGAAACCATTGAGGCAAGAAGCCGTGGCGGGGAGTAACCAGAGTAGAGGCGCTGTTTAAGGGAAAAAGTATCCGGATTACCATGTTAATAGTGACGGAAGAACATATTATTTAAGAATAATCTAGTATATAGTAAGCCAATATGACCATATTTTGTTGTGTACGTGATTGAAGGGAATATTTTGAAAAAAGCAAATTTATGAAAAATGAATGATAATATATCTGATGTGATGGTAGATAAATTCAAGATACTTATTTTGTATGCACTTAGAAATATAAAAGTAGCAGATATAAGAAAAATAATATTAGAAAAAGCTTTTGGTAAATATTATACGTCTAGAATAAGCTATATACCACAAATACCTAACTACTCTTATAAATACTTAAGGTAATAAGTTACATAAAATTTTAGAAAAAAGATAAAAATATGCAAAAACTACTAAGACTAACACAAATAGCTACAAAACAATTTTAAAAATAGATCATTTAGATTATCTTAAAGTTTTAATATTATATATACTTAAAAACATAGAAATTATAGATATTAAGAAAATAATATTAGAAAAAGTAATAGATTACGAAACTGAAACTATAAATTACCTAGAACAGTTATACGAAGAAATTTACCCAGAAGGATATTATTCAGATTAAGATATGTTAGAATATATTAGACAAACTAGAGAAAATCAAGAAAATCTAAATAATGAAATTAATTATAGAAACCGAATTAGACAAATAATGAAAGACCTAAAAGAAAAATTAATATGGATAGAAAAAACCTTAGAAAATTTAGATAAAAATACATGTGATAGTTTATATAATTTAAAAAACTCACTACGAGAAGAACAACACAAAATAATAAATAACATAGAAAATCTAGAATTAGATATATATTATAGCACAGATAGGATAAATTATTATACAAGAATTTGTAACTCTGTAATTACTACAGGATAAAATAATTAATGAATATATCTTACGACAAAAGTAAATTATTAAAAGATGACATCCACGCACTTAATAAAAATAGATTAACTACAAATATGTACCAAATCTATTATACCACCTACCTATTAATTCCGCGCACCCCTACAAATGGTATATAAATCATACCTCGAGATTAACACAAATGGAGTCTCTTTTAAACACAAATGTCCTAACAATTTTTCAGGGATTTGTTTGACATGCATCTGGGACCACACAAAAAATTACGAAACAAATATTTTCCGTCATCTCAACCCATTTACATCATTCATTCACTTGGTTGGCATTAACTCTAATTAACTGGTACCTGTTAGGAAATGATATTAGTCTATGTCACAGACTCAAGCAAATTATTTGGACGAGTATATAAGATATAACCTTAGTAACTTTTCAGTATGTTTGAACAATCAATACAAAATGTTCATATTGTAAGAGCGTCTCATCTTATCTACTACACAAGCCATGCCAACTAATGTTTGACCTCCTTACATCTATTTTCTCGGAGAAAATATGTCAATTAATTATGCCATCTGGAATAACTACACCAGTGAATTACTGGAATGGTAGTAGTAAACTCCTTCCTAATATTTTGCAGATAAATTTCTATCTTCACAAAAATATAAATTCCATGCAGTTCCATCAGAGATATGCGTCAAACCAAAGTACCTATAGAGAATTCTAAATGTTTAAAACTAAAAAAGAACTTAAGTATCACTTAACACCAAGAAATATGTTGCTCTAGTGAGAAGAGAATGGTTACCTAGTGAGAGGTTGTTACAAGAGCTTCCAAGATTGTCTCCAAGGGTTTCAGACATTGTGCTATAATATAACTCTCTCTGAAGGTTGATACTCATTGCTTGATACTTCAACAGCCTACAAGCCAAAAAAAAGAAGTCATTTCAGTATCCATTAATCAAATAGAGAATCTCTCCATTAGCAGATTTACTAAACATTCTATATTACGTGGTAGAATTACCCTCTGGAAGCAGTTACCTATCAAAAATGTTCTTAACATGGCATGCTTAAAAGAGAATAACTTAACAAGTAGAAAAAGAAAAAAGAAAGTTGAATGTGCACCCAAGGGCGTGACGTAGTGGTCAGAAAAGTGGGTTAAAACTATGAGGTCTCAGGTTTAAATCGAGCAGAGACCAAAACACTACATGATTTCTTCCCATCTGGCCAAGCCTTAGTGGACAGAGTAACTTGGTAATGATTGTTGGTGGAAGGTGGTAGGTATCCGATGAAATTAGTCAAGATGCACACAAGCTGACCGTATCCAACATGGTTATCAAAAAAATAAAGTCGATATTAATCTTCATAATATTATATAGCCGATGCATGCGAGCACTATACTAGCAGGCAAGTGGAGCCAAATGCATATCGACAATATGTCATCAACAAGTCAGATCTACTAATAAGACCGAGACAACTGATTGCCCATACCACATTTGAGATATTTAATGCAAACAAATGTTCTTATTACTACATTCTCTAATTTGGGATAGCGGGAGTAATAACTTTTTGTAATCCATCATAATTAAATAATTTCTATAATGGAAAAGATAGAAAAATAAACCCTCTTTTTCTTAGTTCTATTTTCCAGACAAACTTAGAATATATAAGCCTAGAAACTACCTCCCAGCTGAAGAAGTATTATTCAATTCAATGGTTTTATTTTATTTGAAACATGTTGTGGTATTTTATTGTGTGATTTAACTTAGGTTAGGTATTCCACTACCATGGATCTTGAGTCAGTCCTAAGTGTAATTTCTGTAATGCCCACATGTGCAGCTCAAGTAACTTTGGAAGGTTCAACAAATAAGCCTAATATTTTGGCCAAATTACATTGTTGCATTATTTATAATTATGGTACAATGACATTCTTTTTGGAACAGACTAAAATGAAAGTATTCCACATAAAATGGGATGGAGGGAGTATTATTTATGCTTCAAATTATGATTATTATTAAGACTATAGGTTCATTAACTCAAAGTAGTTACTGCTTCACTGTTGCATTGAAACTGTGTTACTGTTTCATTGGATTTTGAGTAAGTTAGCCGGGAAGGTTAGTTAGCCACTTGATCAGGTTGTTAGAGTTAGTTAGGACGTTTCTATTAGAACATGTGATGATCATGTGGCTCTATAAATATATGTCATGTGAGTTACATTGTAACCAACTCAATGCATAAAATTTAATTCAATTTCTTATTCTTCCCTTCATGGTGTTGAAGCTCTGCCTCAATGGCTATTGAATATGTGTATAAGTGAGATACTGATGGAGTTTTTAACATGGTATTAGATCCATACAATTATTGAATTGAAGGAGTAGCAATCGATTATGATTTTGTCTTCATTGTAATGAAGTTTTTTTATTTCTGTGTATGAATTTTTTTTTAGAACAAATAAAGGAGTTTAGGTCTCTGTTCGTAAGTCATTGTTTACCAGATTTTTGTGCTATTTTCAAAAAAGCTTAGTTGTTTCTTGCAAAGTAGCAATGACACCTAAAATTCAGCATAACAATCCCTTGTTTCTAGGAGCATCAGATGTAGCATGAGCTGCATTGATTCCTATTAAGCTAGTTGGTTTAGAAAAATATGGAGTATGGTGTAAATCTATAAAGATTCCACTATTGGGGAAAAGAAAGTATGGATTTGTAACTGGTACTTGCTACAAAGATATGTATAGAGAGGAATTACATTATTAGTGAGAGATATGTAATATAGTGGTGTTATCATTGCTAATAAGCTCAATAAGTGCAGAATTGCCTAGTGGTATTGTATATGCAGCAAATACATATGAGGTGTGGGATGATCTCAAGTAGAGATTTGATAAAGTGAATTGTGTAAGACTTTATCAGCTGCACAAAGAAACCAACAATCTTCATCAACGTACTGACTCTGTATCTAGTTACTTCACTAAGCTGAAGAATCTCTAGAGTAAATATGATGCAGCCATTGAATCTCCATAATCTAATTGTCCCAAATCTAAGAAATATACAGAACATCTATATCAATTAATGCTAATACAATTTCTATGTGGGCTGAATGATGCATATGATTAAGCTAAGAGACAGATATTGATGAAAGGAGTAACACCTACACTCACTAAGGCATATGCAATAATAGTGGAAGATGAGATTCAATAGCTTGCTTTCAATGCAACAATCAGTGATAAAACTGAACCTATAGCCATGCAAATGTATAGAAATCCTATAGTAACTAGATATGGAAGTAGAAATCCTACGGTAACTGGCTATGGAGGTCAAAGTTTTAAAGGCAGAAGATGTGACTACTATAACTTTACTGGCATACAAGAGAAAATTATTACAAATTGAATAGATATCCTACTGACAGGAAAAATAAGAAGAACGGAAACTATAACAGTTCAAAAGGATAACATTAATTTTTTCACAATAATCATGGTAGATTTGGTGGATATGGACATCCAGCTGCTGGTCAAACCAATAATCAATTTTCAGCTTACAACTTTAGTGGATCTCAAGTAGAGAATTCAAGCTAAGTTGATTCATCTAGAAACCAAGGAAACAAAGACATCAATAATGTTGTCTTAGCTAAAGGGCAAGGTTTCTTAAAAGAAGAATACCAGAAGATCATGGCATTTCTAAACAAGGAAACACAGGAATCTAAACAGGTTAACATGGCAGGTACAATTACTTGTTTATCTACTCACGTTGTTCCACACTAATGAGTAGTAGGTTCTATAGCCACACACCATGTTGTAACAAATAAAGGTGTTTTTTCATACTATCATAAAATGGATAACACTGAGCGTGATAAGGTAAATCTTCTCACTGGAGCCAACATTGATATCTAACATGTGGGAGAGGCACAGGTTCTTAAGGATGAAGTTGAGAGGGATGTACTATTTGTTCCTAATTTTAAACTAAACTTGTTATCAGTGCTCAAGATGACTAAGGAACTCTCATGCTTTGTCTCATTCTATCCTGACTTCTGTGTGTTTTAAGAACTTCACAGTGGCAGGGTAAAGGGGATTGATAAGGAGAAGATAGGACTATACATCCTTAAAAATGTATGTGGAGTGAATGGGACACATAACAGTATTACTTATCAAAGAAAATTTGTAGAAGTAGACATGCAAGATTGTAATATGTGGCATATGAGCCTTGGAAATCCTTTTTCCCAAGCCTTGAAGACTCTCAATATAATAAGGCACAGTAGTGATATAAAGAATCTAAATAAGTGTTATGTTTGTCCATTAGCTAAACAGACTAGACTAGTATTTCCTATCAATAATTCTAGAGCTATAAAAGGCTTTGATATTGTACATATGGATCTTCGGGGGCTCTATAAGAGACTACTTTTGATAAAATGTACTATTTTTTATCTGTTGTAGATGTCTATAGTGGATATAATTGTCTACATTTGTTGTAGTTGAAGTCTAAATGCATTGTAGCAATCAACAATTTCTTGACTATGATTCAGAATCAATTTAATGCTCAGATAAAGATTCTTAGATAAGACAATAGGACAAAATTTCTTAATTCTAAATGTAGAGAGTGTTTTCTGTCCTTGGGGATAATACATCAAAGCAACTTCCATTACACACCACAATAAAATGGTGTGGTTAAGAGAAAGCACAGACAAATACTGTATGTTACAAGAGCAATCTGATTCCAGTCTAAATGCCTATCAAGTTTTGGGGTATGAATGTTAAAGATGATGTTTATTTCATTAATAAATTACCTTCTTCATCTATTAGAGGTAAAAGTCCCTATGAAATGTTGTTGTACAAGGCTCCATACTTAAGACACTTGATGGTAATTGACTGTAAGTGTTATGCTTCAGTACTACCAAAGGGTGATAAACTCTCAGAAAAGGGCTAAGATTGCAGTATTAATGGGATTTTCTACTACTCAAAAAGGATATATACTACTGGATTTTCTTACTAACACATTGTTTGTCACTAGGGATGTTGTGTTCGAGGAAGATTCATTCCCTTTTATAGCTGAATCAAGTTCAAAATCATCTACATATTTTTTTCAAGCTGAGTTTACCTAATCATGCTGATGTAGATGCTTATGCAGATCCTGATGATCAAATTCATGAACCACAAGATGAGAACATATCACTACATATTCCAAATAGCATTCACAATGAGAACACTTATAGCTTGTCAAGTGCAGATGAGTTACACTCATTATCTAGAGAAATTACTCCAAGAAGATCATCTAGAGTTACTAAACAACATGCTTAGTTGATGGACTATATTTCACCCGGAAAATGAAAAGGAACCAGATATCCTTCGGAAAATTATATATCTTATGCTAATACTACTCCAAGGTACCAAAGTTTTGTGTCCAGTTTATTAGAAGAAGTTGAACCACAGTCTTACAATGAAACTAGCAAGGATGGGAGATGGATTGAAACCATGAAGTAGGAGGTTAAGGCTTTTAACGATAATCCTACTTGGGAGGTTTTTGATATACCTTCAGATAAGAACATCATAGGATCAAAATGGATATACAAAAACAAACATAAAGCTAATGAAAAAGTAGAAAGATTTAAGGAAATATTGGTAGCCAAGGGATATAGTCAACAAAAGGGACTGGATTACCATGACATATTTTCTCTTTGCCAACATGGCTACTATAAGGAATGTCATTTATTTGGCAGTATCAAAAGATTGGTGCATATATCAAATAGACGTATATAATGCTTTCCTATAAGGTGACTTAGATAAAGAAATATACATGGAAATGCTAGATGGTTTCAAGAAATAAAGAAAGCACAAAGTTTGCAGATTGGCTAAGTCATTATATGGACTTAAACAAGCATCAAGGCAGTGGAATATCAAACTTACTACATCATTACTTTATGCAGGATTTACTCAGAGCACCTATGATTTTTCACTCTTCACTTTGAAAAAAATAAAAAGAAATGGTAGTACTGCTGGTATATGTGGATGATCTTCTGATTACTGGTGATAATGTTGACATGATAAAGGCAGCAAAAGGAACTCTACATCAACAATTTAAACTCAAGGATCTAGGTGAGATTAAATATTACCCAGGCATTAAAGTGTTGAGATCCACAAGTGGAGTAATATTGAATTAGAGAAAGTATATCTTGGAGCTTATATCTGATACAAGACTTACTAGTGCTAAACTAGCCCCTACTCAGCTAGAAACTAATATCAAGCTAACTTTTGTTGAGGTAGATAAAACAACATGTGTTATAAGAGATGCTATTTTAAAGGATGTTCATCCTATCAAATACTCATTGGGAAGTTAATATATGCAATAACCAGGTCTTACATCAGTTATATTATGCAAACCTTGAGTCAATTCATGTAGCAACCTAAGTAGTCTCATTTGGAATCTGCAAATAAGGTGGTGAGGTACTTGAATGGTACTGTAGGAAAGGGTGTTTGTCTCAGGGCACTACCTACTATAGAACTTATCTATTGGTGTGATTTAGATTAGGCTGCATGCCAAACACAAAAAGATCTATTACAAGTTATGTAGTATATTTTGGCAACTCCTTAATATCCTAGAAGTCTAAGAAGCAACACACAGTGTATAGAAATTTACCTGAGGTAGAGTATAGAAGCATGGCCTCAGCCTTAGCAGAAGTAATATGGTTGGAAGGTTTATTTTTATAACAAAATGTACCTATCAGTTAGCTTATTACAATCTTCAGTGATAGCAAATCAACTATTCAGCTAGCAGCCAATCCCATTTTCCATGAAAGGACCAAATATATTGATATTGATTGTCACTTCATTAGGGACAATCAATGAGGTGTTAATTCAACCTATGTATGTACATACAAGTCAACAAGTTGCAGATATCCTCGCTAAGACTTCGAGTTAGGATCAACACCTACATCTCTTAAGCCAGCTTAGTGTGCTCAATTTCCTGCACCCCTCAGCTTGAGGGAGAGTGTTAAGAATATAGGTTCATTAACTCAAAGTAGTTACTACTTCATTGTTGCATTGAAACTATTTTACTGTTTTATCAGATTATGAGTTAGTTAGTCGAGTAGGTTAGTTAGTTCACCATTTGATCAAGTTGTTAGAGTTTGTTAGGAAGTTTTTAAAAGATCATGTGATGATCACGTGACTCTATAAATATATGTCATGTGAGTCACATTGTAACCAACTCAATGCACAAAATTCAATTCAATTTCTTATTCTTCCCTTCACGGAGCTAAAGCTCTGCCTTAATGGATATTGAATATGTGTCTAAGTGAGCTACTGATGGAGTTTTAAACAATTATTGTGTGACGTACTGATGAGTTATTTGCTTCCTCCATTTTCTTTTCCTTTTTCCATAATCTTAGTTTGAAATAGTCAATACCAAAGTAAATATCCTTTCCTTCCTTTCAAGTTCATAGAGTCTAATATATAAAATGTGCATAAAAAATTTATCACATGGAAGAAGCAAAAATACAAGAAATTGAAGAAAGAAGCATAAAAAGTCATAAAAGGAAGCAATTCTACAGATAATATAAAATGTCATTTAGAGATGTTGATCATTGTCAAACATCAAATAGTGTTCACAAATTATTATCCCACAATGTTAACTTAAACACATATTAAAAAGAAGTAGTTTATAAGATAATAAATAAGGAAACGGGAGACCCAAATATTCCACAAAACAAGATTTATAATCACATAGTTATTCCCATTACTTTCTCAATATAGTTAGATTTGATGCTTCTATTACGTAATTAAAAGTGCATTCTCTCAAAAATTTTTATGAGATGGTCACTTACAAGAGAATTTCATCAAGCATATTATAGACGTCTTTTAACATTACGGAAATTGCCACTATAGGAATTAGAACAACATGTGTATATTTAGTGTCTAAGCTTCTAAGTTGCAAAATAATGAATGAGAACCTTTCTGGGTGGTGCTCAAGAATTTTTACACATAATGCTTGAAAGCTAGTTAAATAATGGAATATTATCTGGGCTAAAGATCTGAAAATCGTCCCCTCCCATCATATCTTCAGTATATTTCTTAATCTTCAGAGCTGAACCTTTAAGATGAGGGCTCTCTATAAGTTTAATAATTTTCAATGAACCAATATCTAGGAAACTAGCGGAATCTACTCAAGCTTATGACATCTCCGCAGTTCTAATTTCTCAAGTATAGGAAAGGAATCCTCTCCAACCCCATTTGGGAAGAGTCACTTCTAACCCTAAAAATTTAAGATTCTCAAAGGTGACTTCCTCCCTCACGTTTCATTCTCCCCCTTGGATAATTGTTCTAATAAGGGTAAACTTTTCAAGGTTGGAAAATCTCTCTAATGTTGATAAGAAATTGGATGTCAAAGTAAAGTCATGCAACAATAATAATTTCAAATTGGAAGTGAAGAGAAAAACCTATGGATAATTTGTTGCCACAGAGGGCACATTATCATTTGTGTTTGAACTTTCAAAACCTACTCTAAGGAGTTCCATTTTAGTCAGGAAATCCAATTTTGGGAACCAATATTACTATGTTAAATAATCCCATGATTCCTTGAAACTAAATGCAGACCTTTAAAGATTGAAAAGCCTTTTGAAAATACCCATTGTATCTTTCAAAAAGGAAACCATGAGATTACCTAATACTCTCAAGTTCTCTAACTTTGTCTCCTCTGCTATCAGTGTTGGTTTATCCATTTCTATATCAAATAAATAACAAGCACTCATGGACAACACTTGCAACTTTACAAAGTCCCAAATTCTTGGTAATAGTACCATGATGGTTCTTTATTTTTCACCACTAGAGTTTTTAGATTCTAAAGGTTTGAAAAAGACGAAGGCATAAATTTAATTTCTATCCCAATTCTTAAGAACCTTCAAATTATTCAATAAGTATTTACATTCAACAAAGAGTAAAAGAGGGATTCAAGTATAACACTCTAAGAAGCCTCAAGTGTCTAGTTGACATATATCAGAAAGACGATTGTCCATTGTCCAAATTGTGTCCCTTTATCCTCAAGAGGTGTTTACTAGAATGTTTTTTTCTTTTTTAACTGAATAGGGAAAAAATTGTTAAACCCAAACTCACTATGATAATTGATTAGTGGTGAATTTATGACATATTTTCACTTAATATTTGTGCGCATTACTATGATTTGAATGTATCAATGAAACAAATTTGTGATTAAATGCACTAATTTCCACATTATGCAGGCATTCAGGCTATAAGATAAAAATATATGGATTTGAGCTAAAAAGGATCAAAAAGGAGAAAGAAGTGTAGCTAAACGACCTGAAGTAGGATATCAATCTTAGTTACCACGATCGCGGTCTGAGGGCCACGATCACAGCCAGTTAAGCTAGGTTAAAGTAATACAATTGTGATGTGTTGACCACGTTCGAGGTATCCACAATGGTAGAAAAGTGTCAGTGATCGCAGTAACACGAGATTATGCCCAGGGGCTATTTTATAATTTCACACAATCATCGTCAATTCCCTTAAGAAGCTCAAACCCTTTCTCATGGAGGAACCCCTAATTTTTTAAAGTCTTTTCCACCATCTAGGTTACTATTCTGGAGGGATATTTAATGTACTAATTTTGGGGTGAAGAAGACATTAGAGTAACTCCTAAGTGGAGAATTAGCAAGTTCTATTGAAGATTTATTGTGATTTAAAGCTTGAATTTGCATTCTTTTTGTCTTTCATAAATCAATTTGATGGAGGTTTTGGTACATATTTGTTTATTATTCTTATGAGTTTCTAGTTTTCCCTCTTTAGGTTATATTTAAATAGGGTGCAAGTGTGTGTAGGCTGTGATAGTTAGCTTTGACTTTTTATTGATGTTATTGGGTTTTAGAAATATTTCACTCTAAAATGGAATTTGTTGGTGAAAGCCTCAAATTCTCTAAACCACATATCATCCTTGAAAAAGGGATATGGGTAGTCTATATCCTACATCATCCTTGAAAGAGGGAAGTAAGTGACATTAGCATTTGAGAACAATAAGATAGATGATAATTATTCCCTTTTTGTTATCTTAGAAATAGGGTTAAATTATGGAATTCTATATCTTGGGCATTGTCCAGAAATAGGGATGCCCATATTGAGGCTTTGTGAAGAATCTTTGACCACACCCACAGGGTATTCGAAAGAATCTGTGGGTGACAGTTTGGTACTTTGTTGAAAGGATAATATCGAAACTCCTAACCACGCCTTCCCACACACACTTAAACTAAAATTTGAAGTAAATTTTCATGTTCCCACACATTATCTGCCTCTAGTAAAAACATAGCCCTAAAATCCATTCCTAATTTACTATGCTCTAATTATTTATAGACTTATATTATTATTTTAGTGTAACTCCCTGAGTCTGTACCCCAGACACTACATAATGCTTACGACCCCAAAGGACCACAAGCTACCCCGTGATTGATATTTATTGTGAGCAATGAAAAATGATACTGTAATAAATGCAGAAAAATAGGTTAAAATGCCATAAAGTTCAAAATCTGTAAAAATAGATAAAGTGTATCAATTGAAATAACAATCTGAAAAACTAAACATTGTTTGAAAACTTGTCTGAAAAGCCTCTAAACTAAACTATCTGAATATGGATTTGATGGTACAATCCCTCAACTAATTCTATATACTGAAATACTGAATCTACTGTAATAATGAAATAAAAGAATATCCTCAATAGATGATTACTCACTGCTAAATCTACTGCTGGATGAATTTGGATCTATCTATACGCGGTCAAGAACCTGAACGTCCAAACCTATGATATAAGACATCATAGCGCAAAGAAAGAGTATGTGTTAGTAGATGGAATGTACTGGTATGCTAAATGGGGTAAGGCTGAATGGAAGGGTTCATATGCATGAACAATAACTGACTGCATGATATAGAGCAACTGAACATGAGAGTACATGGATAACTGATACTGCTATAAATACTGAGTATGCACTACTGTGCATATAAATAAATATTATGACTAAGATCATCTAATGCTAAGTCCAGAGTTTTGATCCTGAGTAACTAATATTTGAAGTTATTGAAATTGGTTGACTGTATATGATAGTCCTAATTCTGTAGAACTGAACTGAGTTATATTCTGAAGACTAAAACTGAGACTGTGGGAGGTAATCATCTAATTGACATGCCCAAATAAGATAAGATGACTGAGTTAGGGTCCAATCTATAACCCCAATTAGAAGGGTGTCAATACCATGCCACAGGCAAGGACTAGCTGAGAGTTGCCCTCATCTGGCAGGTACTCTAATAAGAACGGTGAAACCCTCATCTGGCAGGTTAAAATACCTCATCAAATCTCAACTGGTAGGTTTGATGTCTCAACCTATACTAACTACGTAGTTCTTGAATGCATGGATTGCTTCTAAGGATCACACCCTCTACTGGTAGGTGAGCCCCATCCTTGGGTTCACTCAATGTTGAAACCTACTCTCAACTAAAAGAAACTGAACTGAATATACTGAATTGGTACTAAGTTTACTAACTTTTTCTGAGTTTTGTAACTGACTGAGTTCTGTAACTGACTTAGAGTACTACTGATCATGACAGGACTGAGACTATTTTGTAACTGATAATAGATCTAGGTAAACAGCTAAATTTTTGGGTATTAAATACCCCAAAACTCGATAGTATGAAAAATAAAGCATAGCATGATCTTGATATACACAACAATGTACACTTGTACATCATTCATTCATAAAGGCATTTCATCAAACATTTGTAAGGCATAAGCTTGTACATGATTGGGATCACATAATGACATGTCAAGATTCCACTATCTACTTCACATTGTCATTTTAGGAAATAGTTGGGGAGCATGGAGTATTTCACATGATGATGGCCAACACATGTAATCAAGAATACAACATTCAATTTCAAGTTCAAGGGTTCAACATGTAATTCATGTAATTTACTATATAACTATCTTAATTTCATACTTATAATTAAACATGTATTAGATCCCAATTACGATCATGAACATGAATACATTCAATTCCAAGCATCAAAATCATAAATCCTAAATCTTGAAGTTTTAAAAATGGATTTTTGGGCTCTATGGGTGAAAGGAACCCATAGATGAAACCTAACATATCTTGGGTTATTAGTTCTTGAAGGTTCTTAAGGAAATTCTTGAGTTTTGACCTTGATTCTTGAAGCTAGGATTTGTTTTCTTGAGAGAGAATGCTTTGATTTCGGGGAAAATTGAATAATAATGGTCTAACTAGGTTAATTTGGGGTATTTTACGTGTTAAAGGTTGACTTGGGTCATGGAAAAATACCCAATTAACCCTGGGAATGATTTAAACTTATTACTAAAAAATTTCTAGTTTGGGTACCTGGTGAAAGCACCACTATCGCGCCAAGCCACTGGAAAATGACAATTGAGAATGTGGCTGGTAGCGCAACACGATGGAAACACATTACAATACTGGATAGGACCTGGAAGCTTGGCGTGATGTGGTACAATCGCATTGCTTTACTGGAAATTGACAATTTTGGATTGGGTCCTTGGTGTGATGCGCCAATATCGCGGTACCTCACTGGAAACTGACAATTAGCATTTTGACATACTCCACGACACGCTATTGGCCTGAATAATGGTGTTTAATGACTGAAGTTTAAAATACTTATAACTTCTTACCCGGTTATCAAATTTAGGCAAATTTTATATTGTTGGAAAGCTAATTGAATTTCCTATGCAATGGCAGGCTCTAAAATAAAAAATACTAAGTATTTCAAAAATTTTATAGTAGATCACAAATGGAATGAGAGTTAATTTAGGCTAGAGAAATACGGGGTATTACAATATATCCCCTTTAGGAACATTTATCCTTGAATAAGACTAATGAAGCTGAGACACTGATAGACTGAGTTGACACACTAAACATGCATAGCTGATGTATGACTACATGACTGAACTACTGACAAACTGAGCTCTTACACTAAACATGTATATCAGATGCATGGAATACATGACTGAAGCTACTAATAATCTGGGTTTTCATATTTAACATGCATATCTGATGTATGATTACATGAATGAACTTTTTCATAAATGCATGTCTAAATATGCGATGGTAATGGATACTAAGGTCTAATTATAGCTGAACATGGAACTGAATAAAGCTAAGGAAGACTGTTACCTTAAGTTGGATCTGAGGTTACAGGGAAGAGGTGAGGATACTAGGTCCGTATATCTGCTTCTTCTTCCCAATTAGCTCCCTCCACAAACTGATTTCGACAAGGAACTTTGACTAAGGGAACTTCTTTGTTCCCTAGTCTGCAAATATGATAATCGAGGTTCTGGACTAGAACCTCTTCGAAAGAGAGATCATTCTGAATATTTACATCCTCTAAAGAAACTATGACTGCTGGGTCACCAATGCATTTCTTTATCAAGAAGACATATAATACTGGGTCCACTGAAGCCAGGTCTTAAGGAAACTCGAGCTCATAAGCTACCTTTTTTGAAATGACTGAGAATTCTATAAGGGCTGACTTATTAGGGACTGAGATTTCCCTTCTTGACGAACCTCTTTACCCCCTTCATGGGAGGGATTTTCAAGAACACAAAATAACCGATCTTAAACTTGAGATCCTTTCCCCGCACATCTGTGTACAATTTTTATCAGCTTTGGGAAGCCCTATGTCTTTCTCTGATTAACAGAACCTTTTCTAAGGCATCGACTACTAGATCAGGCCCTACTATTGCGGCCTTACCTACCTCAAACCAACCAATTAGAGATCTATATCTCCTACCATAGAAAGCCTCAAATGGAGCTATCTAAATACTAGAGTGATAGCTATTTTTGTATATGAACTCGATCAAAGGCAAGTAGTCATCCTAACTACCCTTAAAATTGACAACGCATGCTCTTAGCATATCTTCTAGAGTCTTAATGGTCCTTTCTGCTTGACCATCTGTCTGAGGGTGGAAGGTTGTACTGAGATGAACTCGGGTACTAAGATCCTTTTGGAATGCTTTTCATAAATGAGAGGTAAATTGGGTACCTCTATCTGAGATGATGGATACTGGGACTCCATGTAACTTGACCAACTTTCTAGTATAGAGTTTGGCATAATTCTCGGCTGAATAGAAAGTATGAATTGACAAAAAATAAATTGATTTAGTCATCCTGTATGTGATAATCCAAATGGAATCATGCTGATGACGAGTACAAGGCAAACCCGTCATAAAGTCCATGTTACCTTTTCCTATTTCCATGTGGGAATACTGAACTCTTGCATGGACACACTAGGCTTCTGGTGCTTAATATTAATTTGATAACATGTAAAACACTTAGCTACAAACTCTGCAATATCCCTCTTCATCCCACTCCACCAATAGATCTCCACATATCGCGGTACATCTTAGTGGCCCCTGGATAAATAGAGTATCATGCACCATGCGCTTCTGCAAGAATTCATTGCCTTAAGTCTTCTACACCTGGCACACACCTAGCAATGCAATACACCATCTACCCCTTGGGAGAAAATCTCTACTATCTGATCTCTAACTGACTCTTTCATCTAAACTAGACTGGGTTCTCTATCCTAGTTTTTCTTCACTTCAAAAACTAGAGCTGATTCAAAACTATTCTGTACCGTTACACTACCTTTTACTGAATTGACTAAGCAAACACCTATTTGAGCAAGATGATGAACTTTCTAAGCTAACTTCTTCTTACTATCCTCAACATGAGCAACACTACCCATAGACAGTCTATTGAGAGCATCAACCACTACATTGGGCTTTGCCCAGATGATACAAAAGACTTATGTCATAATCTTTCAATAGCTCTAACCACCTTCTCTAATGCAAATTTAAATATTTCTGAGAAAATACACATTGCAAGCTCTTGTGATCTTCGAACATACCTACATGCACCTTATAAAAATTGTGCCTCCAAATCTTTCAGGCAAATACTATAGGTGCTAGCTCAAGATCATGAGTCAGATAATTCTTCTCATGGGGATTAAGATGTCTAGAGGTGTAGGCTATGACCTTACGTCTCTGCATGAGGACATAACCCAAACCTACTCGGGATGCATCACAGTACACAACAAAACTATCTGAACCATCTAGTGGAGTCAAAATTGGGACTGAGGTGAGTCGAGTCTTCAACTCCAAAAATTCTTCTCACAAGAATCTAACCACTGAAACTGGATTTTTTTCTAAGTTAATCTGGACATGGGGGATGCAATAGATTAGAACCCTACAACAAACCAATAGTAATAGCTAGCTAAACACAAGAAACTCCTGATATCTGATAGAGAGATTGGTCTAGGCTAGTTTATCACCACTTCGATCTTTTGAGGATCAACTCTAATGTCATCACCCAAAATAATATGATAAAGGAATGTTACTGACCTTAGACAAAATTTGCACTTACTAAATTTGACAAATAACTAATGAGTTCCGAGAGTTTGGAGTATGATTTTGAGGTGATCTGCGTGATTATTCTTACTACGAGAATAGACAAAAATATCATCGATGAAGACTATAATGAACATGTCCAAGTACTGCTTGAACACATGGTTCATTAATCCATGAAGGTTGCTGGGGCATTAATAAGACCAAAGGACATGACTAAAAACTCGAAGTGACCATACTAGATTTAGAAGGCTATTTTTAGAATGTTACATTCTCTGACTCTGAGCTGATGATTGCATGATCTGAGGTCTATCTTAGAAAAGTAACTAGCATCCTGAAGTTTGTAAAATAAGTCATCAATTCTGGGAAGTGGGTATTTGTTCTTGACTCTGACTTTGCTTAACTGATGATAGTGTATACATATTTTGAGTGCAACAAGGGTTTTTTCGAAGGGATCCATCCTCAGTTTCAGAGTTGTTCTTTTGTGCCAGCACCGTCATCAGCTAGTACTCTCATATTCGGAGTTAGGCAGAAGCAGGGTAATATACCTACTGTGTCTAGGTCTCATGGCAGTGTGAGTAATAGACCTAACTATCCCCCGTGTACTAAGGATGGTAGGATACATCCTAGAGAGTGTATGGCTGAGCAGAGAGGTTGTTTTAGTTGTGGTAAGTTAGGCCATAAATTCAGGGATTGCCTATATGCTAGACAGAGAAGCCGTGATGTTTGTCCCCAGAGTCAGGCTATTAGTGCCTTAGCCCCTTAGGTTTGTCCTACTCCTCCTCAGGGTGCCTCGTCTATTACTGTCGGTGGTCAGCGCCAGAATCAGTTTTATGCTATACCACCCCGCCAGGAGTAGGAGCATTCACTAGATATTATTACTGGTATGCTCCGTGTATTTTATTTTGATATGTATGTGTTGATGGACCCTGGGTCAAGTCTTTCTTATGTGATTCCGTTAGTGGCTGTGAATTTTGAGATCAATTCTGAAAAGATTCCTAAGCCTTTTCTAGTTTCTACTCCAATAGGTGAACCTGTTTTGCTAAGCAAGTATATAAGAAGTGTCCTATCACTGTCCTTCATAGAGTTATGTTTGAAGATTTGATTGAGCTAGACATGGTTTATTTTGACATTATTCTATGTGTGAATTGGCTTCACTCTTGTTATGCGTCTATAGACTATCATAGCCATGTAGTAAAGTTTTAGTTTCCCAATGAGCCAGCCTTTGAGTGGTCCAGAAATTCTGTATCTCCCAGGAGTTATTTCATAGCCTATCTTAAAGCTACAAAATTAATATCCAAGGGTTGTATCTATCATTTGGTTTGAGTTAAAGATACTAAGTTTGAGACTCTGACCATTTAGTCGATCAACATTGTTAATGAGTTTTATGATATTTTTCCAAAAGATCTCCTAGGGGTACCTCCCGATAGAAAGATAGAATTTAGGATTGATCTTCTTCTCGACACGTAGCTTATTTCTATTTCTCCATATTGTATGGCCCCCGTAGAACTTAAGGAGTTGAAAGAGAACTCAAAGATCTTCTAAATAAGGGTTTCGTAAGGCCTAGCATATCTCCTTGGGGTGCACTCATTCTGTTCATGCAAAACAAAGATGGTTCATTACAGATGTGCATTGATTATCGTCAGCTTAACAAGGTCACAGTCAAGAATAAGTACCCTCTTCCTAGAATTGATGACCTGTTTGATCAGCTGCGAGGTGCTAACTATTTCTCAAAAATAGACTTGAGATCCGGTTATCACCAGCTTAAAGTTAAGGAGTGTGATATTCCAAAGATAGCTTTTCGCACCCGATATGGTCATTTTGAGTTCTTGGTCATGTCCTTCGATCTAACAAATATCCCAGTAGCCTTTATGGACTTCATGAATCGGTTGTTTAGATAGTACCTGGATATGTTTGTTATTGTGTTCATAGATGATATTCTTGTATACTCCCGAAGTGAGAACGACCATGCAGATCATCTTCGAATAGTCTTACAAACCCTTAGAGATCATCAACTATTTGCCAAATTTAGCAAGTGCAAATTTTGGCTAAGGTCAGTTGCTTTTCTGGGTCATATTGTTTCTTCTGAAGGTATTCGAGTTGACCATCAAAAGATAAAAGCTATGAAAAATTGTCCTAGACCTATTTCCCTGTCTGATATTAGGAGTTTCTTGGGTCTAGCTGGCTATTACCATTTTTTTTATTAAGGGTTTCTCTTCCATTGCGTCTTCTTTGACTTGGTTGACCCAAAATAAAATACATTCCTTTGGTCTGACTCTTGCGAGAAGAGTTTTAAGGAGTTGAAGACTCGAATCACTTCGACCCCTGTGTTCACCCTTCCAAATGGTGTAGATGATTTTGTGGTGTACTATGATGCTTCTAGAGTTGGGTTGGGTTGTGTGTTGGTACAAAAAGTTAAAGTTATAGCCTATGCCTCTAGACAGTTGAAACCGCCTGAGAAGAACTACCCGAGCTATGACCTCAAGTTAGTTACAGTGGTTTTTGCCTTGAAAATCTAGAGACGCTATTTGTATAGTGTTCATGTTGATGTCTTTATGGATTAAAAGAGTTTGCAATATGTGTTTACTTAGAGAGAGTTGAATCTTTGTCAGAGGCGATAGTTAGAATTATTAAAGGACTATGATATAAATGTGTTGTATTACTCAGGCAAGGCCAATATAGTGGCAAGTTCCCTTAGCAGGTCGTCCATGGGTAGTGTAGCACAGGTCGAGGAGGATATGAAGGAGTTCGATCATGAGGTGCATCGTCTGGATAGGTTAGGAGTTAGATTTCTTAATTCAGCTGAGGTAATGTTTGGGTCCAGAGTAGTTCTGAGTCTTCTCTAGTTTCGAAAGTAAAGAAGAAGCAAGATATGGATCCTAGTTTGGTCAGACTGAAGGAGTCAGTTAAAGACCAAAAGGTGGAAGTTTTCTCTTAAGGGGGAGATGGTGTATTGAGATTTCAAAATAGATTATGTGTACCTGATGTTGAAGATTTAAGGCAGAGAATTATGGCTGAAGCTCATGGCGCGCGATATTCTATTCATCCTGGTGCTACTAAGATGTACCGCGATTTGCGAGAAATCTATTGGTGGAATGGTATGAAAAAAGATATAGCGAAATTCGTAGAGAAATTTACAACTTGCCAACAGGTTAAGATAGAACACCAAAGACTCGGTAGAATGATCAAGAATTCAATATTCCTACTTGGAAGTGGGAGGAAGTAAATATGGATTTTGTGATTGGTTTACCTCCTTCTCGACGTTATCATAATTCGATTTAGGTCATTATAGGTAGGTTGACTAAGTCCGTGCATTTCTTACAAGTGCATACATCTTTCACCGCTGAGGACTATGCTAAGCTGTATATTTGAGAGTTAGTCAGGTTGCATGGAGTTCCTTTGCCTATTATCTCTGATAGGGGTACTCAATTTACTTCTCATTTTTGGAGGGCTTTTCAGAAGGTTCTTGGTACCCAAGTTCATCTTAGCTCTGTTTTTCATCCTCAGACAGATGGTCAGGGTGAGAGGACCATCCAGACCTTGGAGAATATATTGAGGGCATGTGTTCTTGATTTCAAAGGAAGTTGGGATGAACATTTTCCATTGATTGATTTTCTTACAACAATAGTTTTCATGCTAGAATTGGAATGGCTCCATTTGAGGCTTTATATGGAAGGCGATGTAGATCATCCATAGGTTGGTTTGTAATGGGTGAAGCCACTATGAGTTGACCTAATGTTGTGTTTGAGGCTATGGAGAAAGTTAAGCTAATTCGACAAAGGTTGAAGATAGCCCAGACTCGTCAGAAGTCATATGTAGATGTGAGAAGAAGATCTCTTGAGTTTGAGGTTAACGATTTGGTGTACTTGAAGATTTTACCCATGAAGGAGGTGAAAAGATTTGGTAAGAAAGGGAAGCTTAGTCCTCGATACATTGGCCCTTATAGAGTTTTGAATCATGTTGGGAAACTAGCTTTGAGATTGAATTGCCTGTCGAGTTGTCAGCTGTCCATCCTATCTTTCACGTTTCTATGCTCAAGAAGCACATTGGTGATTCTATTATTGTTGATCCATCAGAAAGTTTTGATGATCAGGATAGCCTTTCGTATGATGAAGTTTCGATTGAAATTCTAGGTTATCAAGTTAGTAGACTAAGAAATAAGGAAGTTCCCTTGGTCAAAGTTCTGTGGCAAAATCAGTCAGTCGAGGGTGCTACTTGGGAAGTAAAAGTAGATATGCAAACCAGGTACCTTTATCTCTTCTCCGTGAGTTCAAATTAAGTCGAAGGTACTATTCTTCCCTAATCCAATTTCCTTCTAATCCAGTGTAAGATATATGGTTATTCTCTCTATGATTCATGCATTTTGTAAAGTACTCAAAAGTTTAGAATGAAGTAAGCCCTTTTAGAGAGCCGTTCCAGCTATACGTCCTTATTTTCACTTATTTTTGGCCTATTTAGCCACATTTTAAGATGCATGTTTCCAAGGGGGAGATATTGTAATACCCCGAGACTCTAACCAATAGTGCAGCCATGAATCAAGCTCATGAGAAATAAATTATAATATTTTGGGTTGTTTTTTGATTATGTATGGTGTGTATTAAGGCGTTAAAGATATCCTAACAATTGGGTAAATCAAAACATTCCTTACCGATTGAATTCTTGGGAAGTACATTGGTATAGTCAACTTCAAACGGGCATATCTATCATTATACTTGAAATTTTTTAGCTAAGGACCTATCAATAGATAGATAATTGAATTATATTTCCAACGATTCCAATTTTGCCAAAATCCAATACCGGAGCAAAGAGTTATCCCATTTTACTCCAGCATGTCAATCTGGAAAAGGGTGACGACGTTTCTGACGGCCTGTCACATTTCTGAAGACGTCGTCAGCCTTAAGCATAAAATCATAAAATTCATCCCTTTTGTGATGACATTTCATAACGGCCTATCACGAGTCTGACGGCCTGTCACGGATATGTTAGCTATTTTTTAGCAATTTAGAGACGTTGTTGCAAGGGTATTTTGGTCTTTTCCATCTTTTGGAGGCTTTTATAAATATGAAAATCCCATCCAAACCCTAATTCCATCATTTTCTGTTCCAATTCTCTTGAGATAGTATATCTAGGGTTATATCAAGAACATAAATCTTCCAAGAATCATTCATAAATCTTCAAAATTTCTTCAAGAACCAAGTTCTTCATAGTGTGGGCTTCAAGAATTATTTATTTCAAGTGTGGATAAAGTCTCAAGCACTAAAGTTCATCCAATGTCAAAGATTAAGGTATGTGGAGTTTTGAACAAGTACACTTATTTCGTTCTTGTGCCCAAAGATTTAATTTCTATTGAATTTCATGAATTTTCCAAAGTGGGTTTACACCCAAATTACTTTATCAAGGATTTATGAGATTTGAGCTATACAAGATTGACACATATGACTACTTCATTGTCTTATTTCTTAAATTAAGAATTTATGTCTTGATTTGTATATTGTTATCATGAAATGATAATTTCTAAGTGATTTATGATAAGTGTCATGATTTATGTTTTTCCATAAGAAGTTTGTCTATTGAATATATATTGATATTGAGCTTGAGAGTCAAGAATGAGTTCTACGATATTTTCTGGAAGATTTGATACTTGATATGATTTGATAAGCAAGTGTACTTGATGATGAGAAAGATTATTTTGAGATTTAGTCGAGATAGGAATCCACAAGTTGATTATGATTTACAAGTGAGGTATATATTTATATTTTGGTCTTCATGATAGACCCTTGAGTTGATTAAGGTGGATTTCCTAACGCGTTCTGAGCATAAGTTTGGGAGTAGTATTTAGCACTGAGCAGGAAGTATGGGTTCAGTGCATCCTACTTCCCCAGAACTACGTGCCACTGTAGGATTAAGATTAAAGTCCAAAGGCCGAGACAGTTATCACTAAAGTTAAGGTTCTACTCCGATGGCAAGGATGGAACAACTCTCCCCAATGTGGGTAAGATGTTGTACTCCATGTAAGCTCACATAGTTTATGTTGGTTATATGGAACTCCTAAGTCCATAATAGTCCAAGTTTCATGAGTTACCGAGTCACTCTAAGTCATGAGTCAAAGAGTTTAAGTTGAGTCCAACAGTTTGTGAGATTTATGAAGTATGTGTTATTACTGATGATTTATGGAAAATATGTTTCAGGTAACTCAAGCAAAGAGAGTCACTATTATTAGCATGCATGATTTTCTTATACATTTATGATACTATTTAAATGTTGCCTACACCCCTATATACTCAGTATATTCCCAAGTACTGATTCCCATACTCTTCTGTGTTCTATATTTTCTCTTAATGTAGGTTCAGGTTCTCAGTCTCAACAGCGATAGTGATCTTTGAGTACCTCCATCTACATTCGTACAGTTGGTGAGTCCTCATGGTTCTAGGACCTATGTCCCTGATTTTTTTCTTGATAGTAGATGGTTGTTTATTTCCAGTTCAGTACAGGTCAGTTGGGGATCTATCCCAATGGCTCCTCAGTCTTATGTAGTAGAGGCTTTATCAGACTAGAGTACCAGTATGTACAGAACTTCAGTATTTTGATTGTACAAGATAGTTAGTATTTCTTTGTATTCCAGTATGTTCATGACATGAGTATTCTTCTTTATTACAGCTTGATTATTGTCATAGTGAGTTATAGAGGTGATGACAGGCTCAGAGGGTTAGCTTGAGGTTGCGTGTGGCCTTAAGCACAGTGTGATGTCTTAGGGCGTTACAAAAACTTTAGCTTATTCTTTGGTAGCCTCATATGTAGCCTAATCCCTTCTTTGATAGCCGTTAATTTGATCCAAAACTCCTGAACACTTTAGTGTAAAATTAATTGAGTAAGGAGTGTGGAAAAAATAAGAGGAGAAAAGGTGAAAGTGAAGCCCTAAATTAGTAGTTATTGGTGATGAAGTTGATATGTTGTGGCTGGGAGTGAAAAGTAAATTATGGTCAAAATTGAATAAAAAATCAATAGAAAATACTCCCACCATATTTTATGTGAATGAGCTTAATGATATAGGGTAAAACAAAAGATGTGTAACGGTATTAGAGGTGAAAGTTGGTTGGTAGAGATTTATCTTAATTGTATAATGTGATGTATTAAAACGCTTAGGGAAGATAGTCACTAGAACTGGCGGAAATAGTTCCTACCTGTCCCTTAGCCTACATTACAACCCATAAAGACCTATTTGATCCTAAGCTTTAACATTTTGATAGTATTTGAGTACTACACTAATAGAAAACTTATGGTTCATTATATGTAACTTGTGAATTCTTTGTGAGAGTGAACAAAATTTGATTCTTGTACCCATTCTGTTATAAATTGCATTTATGTGAGTGATTATGGGTAACTCTCTTGTTGTTAGGGAACATGTTTGATGAATATTGGGTGAATTATATTATTTCTTTTATTGTAAAATGTGGATGAGTTTGTTAACTAGGTGAGTCAATTCTTGAGGCTAGGATGTTTTAGAGTAGTATTCTTGAGCTTTTAATTGTGTATGTAACATGCTTAGTGTAGAAGTTGCATTCTGTGTAGTCATTGTAGTACTATCTTAAGTGTCTGGCTTGTAGTAGAAGTGTGGAGTCACCTCATCTTATGATTCTTAGAGTAAAGACTTGCTCAAGGACGAACAAGGATTTAAGTATGGTGTGATGATCTAAGGTGGAATTATGCGCCTTAGTGTTGTTATCCTAGCTTATTTAGCCTTGTTTTAACTACTTCTTGTGCTATTTATGAGTGAATTATGATATAAATGAGAATAAAAGTGTTTAAGTACTTGATTATAATGTTTAAGGTGTATTTCAAACAAGTTAGTACTTAATTTGGTCACTTAGAGTTCAAATGAAAAAACTAGTGTTACTAGCTTGAGCTTGGTGTTGTTCTAGTTGATCTCGATGGATTATAGTGAGTGTAATAAGTTAATAATGGTATTATTGTATAATTATGTGTGTAACAACTTGTTTTAGTTTTTAAAGTTCAATTGACTCGACCCAAGAGTAAAAACTAAGTGCAAGATAAAAAGGGGCAAAACTAGAATTCTTAGCTTAAATTTCTAGTTCGCCGTCTTGGATATTGTGTTGTTTTTAGTTCTATAGTATGATTTTTAAGTTGATTATGATTATATATTAAGGATATATAATATTTAAATCAATTTTAAACAACACAAAAAGGCTTGGAATGGATCAACAAAAGCATAAGACACAATTTGACGTGAATTGGACACCTTGGATGTCAAGGGCATGTTGCGAACCATAGAAAGGTCCAAATGATGTTTTCCATACACAAGGAGATTCCTAAGGATACCAAAACAGTATTTATTTTCTATAAGGGTGAGTAGTGGAGCTATATGCATAAAATTAACCCCACGACGCGGCCTAGTGAAAAACTCGACAGTTTTGTCCTCCTATAAATAGGACACTTATACTTGATGTTATACACTTTGGACGGCTTTGAAAGTTGTAAAGGGGATAAAAACACTTCAATTAGTGTATATTTTTTCTTCCTTTACTTTATATTTTTTATGGGTTTTATCATGTATTTAATAATCTTGATTACGACTATGTCCATTAGTGGCTAAAAGCCCCTTTTCTGGGGTTAAGGCCAAGAACATGTTTACTTTCGCTTTGAATTGAGTTTGTTTTGATTGCTTATAATATTTCGTTGTTTTTTAATCCTTGTTTTAAATATTTGAAGGTATATCTAACCTTATAATACATATACTGTCGACCTTGTGCTCTCGAAAGGGGGAATAGGAAGATAGGACGTGGGGACAAATAGAGTAAGGTTCTTATTCTTTTAAAAAATAAGGAATTTGAATTAGAATCTAGGGTAGGGATATACCTAGAATTATTGCTTGGTCCACATGTAAGATAATATCCTAATGCATCTAAATAGATTATTACATCCTTGCTCGACGATGTAGTTATAATTTCCAGTTAGGTAGAAGGTTAGAGGTCAAAAGATCATGGTCTATGATAAATCCTACGAATCAACAACCAAGATAAGTAATCTAATGAATTTATTTCATTAGAATAGTATGGTTGTTCACAATTCCATAAAACTAGGTTTTCATCCATTTCTTGTCCAAAGTCTTTACTTTTCTATATTATTTTAGTTTACTTTTTGTTTACAAACATTCAAAACTCTTTTGGTAACACTCAATAGTTGAACTTGAATTAGATAGTTGTTGATAAAAGTTTCTAAGGGATTGATATTAGGCTTTATTTAAGGGCACTATATTACTTGGTGAGACTATATACACTTGATTGTGTGCTTGGGAACAATAGCCACCTACCACCTAAGTGGCTTATTCCCCATTCAATGAAATCAAACCTGTAATCCATCAAAAATGCCTCATTTTATCTTCCTACACTAGTTGTTTCTCGTAATCTTCTGTATTTCATCCATGTGGTAATCCATCTCTCATGTGTTCACTAGAGGCTGGAAACTTAGTCCATTTAAGAACTGTGAAATAGTAATTGGGGAGATGTTCTCACTCATTCCTCAAAGTGTCAACAATGTGACTGGATCACTACCCCTCCGTAAGGTTCCTTGCAGATAATTCCTCTTCAGATCACCCTTATACTGACATAAACCAACCCAAGGCCTTGTCGTAATTGTAATCACATATCTGATCGGGATCGGAGACCATCCTCATTACCCAACCCAATCTCCAGTTGTCTAACCTAATTTGGCTGAATTTCAAACATATAACAAGATAGTGTAACTATCCAGATTATAGACTTTGGGATAGATCTATTATTGAGACCAACCGAACTGAGTCCAATCGCCCCATACCCTCCGTCCAACCATACCAAGCCAAACCAAACCATAGATCCAACCATAACTAGATAAGTTCCATTAATGATTAAATATATAATCTCAAAATAAAAAAGATGGAAAAACCAACAATATCGTCAATCGATATCAGCCCCAATACCAATACCAATACCAATGCTAAGGCTGACACCAATAGCGATGTTTCCCATTCTAACCCATAGTAATCCCACAAAATCCTGTAACCAAAAGAATACAAATATCTTGTTGGGACATGCCCCCAACCATAGCAAAAATCAATATCCATAAATAATCCAAAGTAGGAAATGACATCTATGAAATTGAGCCATCTAATTAGATGAATGCTCACCACTTCAATCCAAAGCGGACCTCCGAATTTTCGAATACTAAGGAGGAGGAGTAGAACGGTCGGTTCCTACATTGCATGGGGATACAACACCAGAACATGGGTTAGCGGATGAATGCTAGAATGAACTCAGAATAAGGATAAAATAATGCCATTCATAAAACCAAGTAAAAAAAATCCATATGCATACAAACTATACATATATAAATATATATATAACCATGCCGTGAAAGGGAACCAGCTTTAGCATGCCATTTAACACCTTCACTTGGGCTGTGTAGCTCTTTCATCCTAAACCACCCATGAGCTATTGGGTTTTCAGCTCCCCTGCCGAAAGGGCCCCGGTGCTGAAGACGCACGACCAGGGAAGAAAACCTAGGACAACATATAAAGTGTGACATCATGCACACGGTCACCAGGACCAAGCCTCACATCGGCAAATATGAGTTTCTAGTTTTGATCCCCCCAGGACCTCCACCTTCCATGGCTTTGCTACACATACCCCTTCTTTAAGCCCAATTAAAACTATTTTCCATCTAAACCATTAATCTATTATTGTTAACCAAGGATATTAGTAGTGGTATCGTAAAACCAACTATAATTTGCAAGTATTGTCCTTAGTAAATCATTAGGGTTTCCTATGTACCCCAGATGATTTCCAATTAGCCAAAATCATGGCTACCAAGGTCTTTTCTATCCTTTCAAAACCATTTAAACCATTCATATCATTTAGGGTTCCATTACTGGGTTTAAACTATAAATAAGTTCCATTGAAAAGCCAATATTATAGTGAAAACATTGTAATAGGCATTTTATCAAACAATTTAGGGGCATAGTATTTCCAAAACAAAAGTCCTTTACCAAAGAACCATTCCCATGCAAACAATTATACAAAACCACCGTTAATTCATATAAAAGCATAATTCAAAACATGGGAAAACCATAACCAAGCATTTATGACCAAAACCCCCCAAATCATACAACATTCAAATCATGAAAATATTGTATAAAACCATGCCTTTAGTTAGAACTAAGAATGAAGAAAGAGAACATGCCTTAAACCAAGATGATGATGGAGAGAAATTACCGAGACAAGCCCTAATTTATTCCTTACGATAAAACCCTAGCTTCCTTTGCCCAAAAACTCTAGAGAGAATTTAAGAGTGTTTTCCAAGTATTTAAGGATAGAATAATAGGGAAAATAACCCCCCAAGTGCAATATAAGTCATGGGACCTTACTAGGATAAGTAGGGAAATATCCAGATTGCCCTTACTTAAACTGCATTAATTTTTCATCATAGGGTTCAACTGAGCCTTACGAGTCGTACCCATCCTATATGAGTGGTACCCACCTCTCGTACCCTAGTCTTTCCCTCTTGGACCCAATGCTTTCTAAGGTACAACACACCTAAACCCAAGCCGTGTTCAAGTGTACGACTGGTACCCATAATTCGTACCCCTGGAAAAATAGAATCTAAGAGGTTTGAACACTAACCACCATATGATTCTTGGGTACGACTCGTACCCTGGCTTATGTCTCGTACCCTGGCTTACGTCTCATGGTGAACCCCTCATGCTCAGATCCAATTTAAGTTACCAAGTCTAAGGTTAAGTGAAGTAACCAAATAACCCGTACCTAACTATACGACTCATACTACCCAAATTGTACCTATTCTAGTAACTGCATCCTTCCCACCAACCAATACTAGTATGCTTATGACTAGACCATAACACATATACCCAAGTGTTCGGCTCGTTCCCCTAAGTCGTATGTTGCCCAGAAACCAAAAATTAAGGAAGTTTTTTAAGGTGTACAAACTAGGGTGTTTCAGTCTCCCCCACTGGGAACATTCATCCCCGAATGGCGGATAAGGTAGGGGTAATCACACGCATGAGTAATTTGCATTATCAAATACATTTCCAATCTTTAATAAAGTTTGAAAACAAATAAGAAAAGATATTAATCTTATCTTTAACTAACTCAAAAAATAAAGATGTGTAGAAGACACATACCTTTCGTATGAATCCAGGAGCAGAAAATAGATGCGGATACTTGGACTTCAGGTCCTCCTCCACTCCCCATATAGGTTCTTCCACCTTATGGCTCCTCCACAGAAGCTTAACCAAATCCATATCTTTTGTTCACAACTGACAAACCTGCCTATCCAAGATCTCAACTGGGACCTCTTTATAAGATAGAGAGTCGGAGATACCTAACCCCTCCAAAGAAATACTCAAAGAAGGATCACCAAGACACTTACTTAACATGGAGACATAAAATACTGGATGAATAGAGTTTGAACTAGAAGTAAGCTCCAATTCATAAACAATATTTCCAAACCTCTGTAAAATCACATAAGGACCAATATACCAGGGACTGAGTTGCTCTTTTTGCCAAACCATATTACTCCTTTCATGGGAGATACCTTGAGGAATACTTTTTCGCTAACCTCAAACTCCAAGTCTCTACACCTTCCATCCGCATAGAACTTTTGGCGACTTTGGGCAGCCTTAAGCCTATCTTGAATCACCTTCACCTTTTCCATAGCATGATAGACCAAATCTAGACCACATATCTGGCTCACTAAGCTCGAACTAACCAATAGGAGAACTACACCTCCTACTATCCAATTCATCAAATGGGGAAATGCCAATATTAGAATAATAACTATTATTGTAAGCTAACTCTACCAAAGGTAGATGCTCGATCCAACTGCCACCATAATCAACCACATTTTCCCGAAGTATATTCTCCAATATCTGAATAGTCCTTTTTGCTTGCCCATCTGTTTGAGGATGAAAAGTAGTGCTCAGACTCACCTTAGTACCTAATCCCTTCTGAAAAGACTACCACAAATAAGATAAAATTATATACCACGATCAGCAATAATCAAAATAGGTACCCCATGTAGCTTCACCTTCTCTCAAAGATATAACTTCACATAATCCTCCACTAAAAAGGTAGTCCTCACTGGCAAAAAGTGAGCAGACTTTGTCATTCTATCCATGATAAACCAAATTGAATCGTATTAATTTCAAGACCAAGGAAGACTGGTCACAAAATTCATATTGATAACCTCCCATTTACCATTTAGGAAAAAAATCTCTTTATACAACCTACCAGGTCTCATGTGCTCAACTTTAACTTGTTGACACACTAAACACTTGGCCAAAAAATCAGTCACGTCCCTTTTCATACCATTCCATCAATTCATCTCCTTGATATCATGATACATCTTCATCGAGATGGGATGTTTACAACATAGAGCAATTCATGTGCCTCATCCAACATCTTTTGTCACAACCCATCGACATCAGGAACACACAACCTCCCTTGGTATCATAAGGTACCATTGCCACTAATCTCAAACTCCATTACCTTCTGCATACCCATATTACTCTTGATTTTCATCAAGATAGGATCTAGCACTTGCTTTTTCTTGATCTCTGCACTAAGAGACCACCGAACCAATTCCTTTACCACCACCCTACCATCCTTGAAGTTCAAAGATAAACTCTAAGATTAGCTAAGCGGTGAATATGTTTTATTAATTCCCACTTTCCTTCCTCCATATAAGCCAAACTCCCCATGGATAACCTATTAAGAGCATTAACAACCACGTTAGCCTTACCTGGGTGATATTGAAGACTCATGTCATAGTCTTTAAGATGCTCCGACCATCTCTTTTGCCTGAGATTTAGATCCTTCTGAGTGAACACATACTGTAGACTTTTATGATAAAAAAAGATGTCCATGTACACAATATACAGATAATGCTGCCATATTTTCAAAGCAACAACCACTGCCAATATTTCCAAATCATGAGTAGGATAATTCCTCATATGTACCTTCAATTGCCTAGAATCATAGGCAATCACCTTCCTATGCTACATCTAAACACGACCAAGTCCCACCCTAGATACATCACAATAAACCATAAACCTCTCACTGCCCTTAGTCAATTCAAGATCGGAGCCAAAGTTAACTTATCTTTCAACTTCTCAAAACTTCCCTTACAAGCATTCGACCAAGAAAACTTTACCATTTTTCAGTGCAACTTAGTAAAAGGAGAAGCTATCATCGAAAAGATCTCCACAAACCCCCAATAATACCCATCTAAACCCAAGAAGCTCTGAATGTCGATTGGAGTAATGGGTCTAGGCCACTTTTTAACCACAACCACTTTTTGTGGATCCACTATGATCCCCTTGCTTGAAATAATATGACCAAGAAAAGTCAGAGAGTTCAACCAAAACTCACACTTGGAGAACTTATCATAAAATTGTTCTTTCTTCAAGGTCTACAATGCCACAGGAGGTTATTAGCATGATCCATCACACTTTTAGAATAAACAAGAATGTCATCAATAAACAGAATGAAAAAGAAATCTAAGAGCTGCCTGAAAACCTTATTCATGAAGTCCATAAATATCACTGGGGCATTAGTAAAACCAAATTACATCACAAAGAATTCAAAGTGCCCATATCGAGTACAAAAATCCATCTTAGGTATATCCTCCTCTCTTATCTTAAGTTGATGGTACCCAGACCAAAGATCTATCCTAGAAAAGAACTTGGCACCTTGCAACTGGTTAAACAAGTCATTTATACTTGTAAAAGAATACTTGTTCTTGATCGTTACCTTATTCAACTACCGATAGTCAATGCACATCCAAAGGGAACCATCCTTCTTACTCACGAACAATAGCGGTGCACTCTACGGTGATACACTAAGATGAATAAACCCCTTATCCAAAAGATCCTCAAGTTTCTTCTTGAGTTCCTTAAACTCAGCTGGAGCCATTCTATAATGAGGAATAGATATTGGATGAGTGTCCAGAACCAAATATTACCAAACTCTATTTCCCTCTCTGGAGGAACACCAAGAAGATCATTCGGAAAGATCTGAAAAAACTAATTTACCACCGGAACTAACTATAAAGGAGGACCTTCCAAGTTAAAATATTTAACCTGAACTAAGTTATAAAAACAACCTTTAGAGATTAAGCTCCAAACTATAAGATAAGAAATAGGAGCTCAAGAACCACCCTCCCACTCTATAACTAGTTCATCTGGGAACCTAAAGACAACCTTATAGGTCTGAAAATCCAATGATGCATAACAAAAGTTTAAAAAATCCATCCATAGAATAACATCAAAATCCACCATATCAAGTTCAAACAAATCTACCAAAGTCCTTCTATCACCAACAGATACCACACCCCCTATGGACTCTCTTAGCAATAATCGAGTCACATACCAGGGTAGAAATAGATAAAGGATCCAAAACAACCTCAAGATCAAAATAACTATATACAATCACAAATAGGGGCACATAATAAAGAGTGGATCCCATATCAATCAAACAATACACGTCATGAGAAAAGAGTTGTGACATACTAGCAATGACATTGGGTCATGCCTCAGATTCCTGTCGAGTTGCAAGAGCATATAACCTATTCTGGAAAGTTTCAGTACTAGAAGCAGGATCAGACACCAAAGTCACACCACTAGGCATAGGAGAAGAAGATGAAGCAACCAAAGCTTTGAGCTTTCCCGAAGATCCTTTACCAATCGCACAATTCTTAAGCATATGGTTTGGCTGACCATATTTAAAATACTTGACCCTTTTTTCATCATAATAACCCCAATAAAGATGACTATAAAATTAGTAAAGAGGACATGAAGAAGCAGACTAATCCTCACTAGCCTGAGGTTGGGTATATTGTGCCCAAAAATTATAACCACCTTACTGACGCCTATCACCTGACTCCCTCGGGTAAGGTGTGCTAGCAGTAGGGAAGGAACCAAAACTCCCCAACTTTATTTTAGCTATTTACCTCTATCCTGACCACCTTGCGACTGAAAACCTCCTTGGTCAGAAAACCTTCTCCTCTTATCCTATATATCTCTTAACTCCGCCTATTTTTTCTTCTCATTCTCCACCGGTTGCATATGGACAACTAACCTATAAATATCCATATCCTTAATCATCAAAGCAGTCATAATCTGTAAAATCAATTCCCTAGATAGCCTAGAAGTGAACTTTCTCATCCTCTCTCTCATGTTAGCCACTAAATTTGGATCATACCTTGACAGTTAATGAAATTTCAAGTCACATTCCTTGATAGGCATACTCCTCTACTTAAGATTTACAAAATCTTCCATCTTTGCTTCCCTCAACCCTAAAGAAAAGAAAGGATCTAGAAAAGAACAAGAAAAGGCATACCATAAGGACAACTCCTCCACATCACCTCCATCCATGTCCCACTTTTTGTACCAGTGGTATATAATATTCTTGAGCTAATAAGCTGGAAAGTTTACACATTCCACATTTATGGCTAGTATCATCATGAATATCTTCTCCATTTCATCCAAGAAACCCTGAGGATCCTCCTCCATCTTTACACCAGTAAATGTAGGAGGATTCAATTTCATAAACTGGCCAACACTTATGGCCTCAACAAATAGCCCACTAGACACATCCCGTTAAGCCTGAACAATAACCAACTAAGCAATAGTGTGAATAGAATGGCAAAAGTTTACATTAGTCACCTTACCTTGAGGAGGACTAGTAGCAACCATAGAAACTCCAAAAAAATCAGGTATAGGACCCAAAGATCAAAGACGAACTCTAGATATAGGATGTACCCCACCAACATTGCCCTCAGATGGGACTGAAGAGTTTCTTTGTGTTCTATATCGTCGAGATATGATCTGAAAAGTGAAAAACCAAGTATTAGAGAAGAATTATAGCACTTAGACTCCAATTTTCAAAATAGAATACCAAGAAATTTAAATAATCCTAAATGCCCTCTAGCCTCTCTCTTATAAGTGTTGCATGCTACACACCCTTAAAAGAAACTCTACTAGATAAAACTTTATGGACTCCCAATTGACCAGAAACCTAAGGCTCTGATAACAACTTGACTCAAATCGACCCAGGGTCTTGTTGTAATAGGCATCCTAATTCCGATCGGGACAAAATACCACCCCCTTTACCCAACCCAACGTCCAGCCGCCTACCTTAAGTTGGATGAAATTTGAATATATAATAAGATAGTGTAATAATCTAGATTATAGACTCTGAGATAGGTCTATTATCGAGACTGACCCAATTGAGTTCGATCGCCCCATACCCATCATCCAACCATACAAAGCCAAACCAAACCATAGATCCAACCATAACCAAATAAGTTCCATTAATGATTAAATATATAATATCAACATAAAAGAGGGTGAAATAACCAACAGTATCATCAACCAATATCATCCCCAATACCAATATAAATGCTAAGGCTGACACCAATAGATGTCACCCATTCCAACCCATAGTAGTCTCATAAAAGCCCCTAACCAAAAGAATATAAATATTTGGTTCGAATATGCCCCAACCATAGCAAAAACCAATATCCATAAATAATCTAAAGTAGGAAATAGTATCTATGAAATGGATCCTTCCAAATAGATGAAAGCTCATCACGTCAATCAAAGTTGACTCTCGAATGTCTATATACTAACCAGGAGAAGTAGAATGGTCAGTTCCTGCATTGCATGGAGATACAACACCCGAAGATAGTTAGCTAGTGAATGCTAACTTGAACTTAGGATAAGGATAAAATAATGCCATTTATAAAACTAAGTAAAACCATCCATATTCACACAAACCATACACACATATATATAACCATGCGGGGAAAGGGAACCAAGTTTAGCATGCCATTTAAAACCTTTACCTAGGTAGTGTAGCTCTATCATCCTAAATCACCCATGGGTTATATGGTTTAGCTCCTCTACTGAAAGGTCCCCAATGCATGAAGCCACACGACCAGGGTAGAAATTCTAGGATGACTAGTACATCCCCTAAAACATAAAGTGTGATATCATATACACGGTCTCTAGGACCAAACCTTACATCGGCAAATATGAGTTTCTTGTTTAGATCCCCCCGAGACCTCCACCTTCCACCAGTTTTCTAAACACCCCTTCCTTTAAGCTCAATTAAAACCATTTTCCAATCAAACCATTATACCAATATTGTTAACCAAGTCTATTAGTAGTGGTATCATCATATCGACTATAACTTGCAAGTATTATCCTTAGCCAATCCTTAGGGGTTTTCTATGTACCCTAAATGATTTTCGATTAACCAAAACAATGGCAACTAAGGCCTTTTAAATCCACTCAAAATCATTTAAACCATTCATATCATTTAGGGTTCTATTACCAAGTTTAAACCATGTATAAGTTCCATTAAAAACCAATATTATAGTGAAAAGATTATTATAGGCATTTTATCAAACACTTTGGGGGCATAATATTTCCAAAACCAAACTGAACTACCAAAAAATAATTCCCATGCAACCAGTTATCCAAAACCACCATTAACTCATATAAAAGAATAATTAAAAACATGGGAAAACCATAACTAAGCATTTATAACCAAAACCCCCAAATCATATTTGAAAACCCAAAATCATACAATATTCAATTCATGAAAACATTGTATAAAACCATGCCTTTAGTTGGAACTAATAATGAGGGAAGAGAACATACCTTAAACTAAGATGATGATGGAGAAAAATCACCAAGACAAGCTCTAATTTACTCCTTAAGAGAAAACCGTAGATTCCTTTGCCAACGAACTCTAGAGAGGATTTAAGAGTATTTTCAAAGGATTTAAGGATAGAATAATAGGAAAAATAACCTCCCAGGTGCAATATAAGTCATGGGACCTTATTCAGATAAGTGGGGAAATATCTAGATTGCCCTTACTTAAACTGCATTAATTTCCCAACATAGGGTACGACTGATCCTTACAAGTAGTACCCATCCCGTTTGAGTTGTATCCACCTCTCATACCCTAGGCTTTCCCCCTTGGACCTAAAATTGTCCAAGGTATAACAAACCTAAACCCTAGTCGTATTCAAGTGTATGACTGGTACCCATAAACCGTACTTCTGGTAGAATCAAGTCTAGGAGGTTTGAATACAGACCACCATATAAGTCCTGGGTACGACTCGTACCCTGGACAACTTAAATTACCAATTTTAAGGTTAATTAAAGTAACCAAATAACCCGTACGAAAATATATGACTCCACCACCCAAGTCATACCCATTCTAGTAACTATACCCATCCTACCAACCAACACTGGTAAGCTTATAAATGGACCATACCACCTATACCCAAGTATACAACTCATTCCCCTAAGTAGTATCTTGCCTAGAAATAAGAAATTAAGGAAATTTTCTAAGGTCCAGAAACCAGGGTGTTTCATATGTGCAATATTAAGTTACCGAACTAATGCAGAACTGTACTTCCCTAGTGATGTAGTCATTTATTGGAAACTGTACTGCTGAAATTGGGCCTTAAATTTAGGCAACTCAAACATACTTATGGTGGTTAACCTTTTTTCAAGATATAGACTGCTTTTGATTCTTCTATTAGTAGGGAGTAAGCTTAACCCAACATTATACATTTTTGCATATCAGGGTACCCCTACCATCAACGATGGGCACTGGAGCAGTCTCAATAGGTAGAGGTGGGTCTTGTACATCAATTGGGGTTACATCCACTTCTTTCTCACTAGCATTCTCTAATTATATTTCCTTTGAGCTCTACTTTGATGTTCCTACATCATCCTTAGATATGACATTTTCATCATCTTTACTGTCCTCTTTAGATTAGGATAGTATTCGGGATGGTTAAGTGTGAGGGTTATTCTTTCTTGGCCCCTTAGGAGGTGCATCCTCTTCTGAATTTATTTTTTTTTCTCTCACCGGTCTTTTGTATCTTGAACCCACCTTTCCCTTTATTGGATATTCAACGAGGTCACCGCTTTGGCAAGATGATTTTATTTCCTTGTTTACAATCTTATAATTAGATTTTTGGGTAGGTTTCTTTGTATATCCCTTATTTGCTACATGTTTTGAAGCTGAAGCACATTTGGGAGCCATGAATACCTGTTGCATAAGATTAATTAGTCTTATATAAGTACTAGAAAGTAAAACAAGAAAATTTTGTGTCAATGTGCCTTTCTAGACTTCGTATAACTTGGGGGTTTTAGCCGTATTCACTGGATACGGAGATTATGTACGGTTCATTAGTTAAATGGTGTAATATAAATGTTTACTGGTCAGCTTATGAGTCCTCCTTACCAGTTGTAAGGATAGTGTATAACTCGTTACCAACACTCATAAGTAGACTAGAAATAATACTCTATAAAGTGCTACATCCTATGTCATTACGACTTGTGTTTATGAGTCGTAGGGGTTATATACTACTTATATACGCATGTCGGACCCATACCAGAACCTACACTCAGTTAGACTTCTATATTGTCAGTGGTTATGAGTCTCATGATGACTCATTACTTATGGGTACTAATCATAAGGAGCTTCGTATCCACTGCAATATAAAGGTTTAACTTCGAGTTGGTTCCAATGAACAATCCCTAAACTACCTTTTAGTGTACAATATTATCACCCCATTTTAGTCCAAAACATGTATTTTTAGTACACAGTTGTATTCACCCCCAAATCTCATTTCAAACATAATTTCGAAGTACTAGGGTTCAAATTTCCAATACACATAGATATTCAACTCAAACAAATGCTAAAACCTCAACTTATTTTCAACTCAACTTGAAATGTAAAGAATGTAAGTTCAAGGACTTACTTGAGTTGTTGAGATTTTTGGTTTCTTTAATTTCACCACGTTTCTACCCTAAATTCTTGCAAATTTCATGACATGTAAGAGAACCCAATGAATTTGTGTGTGCTTTAAGGTGATTTTGTACATTAGGAGCTTTGAATTCGGCAACAATGAAGGAGGGTCATTGAATGTGATGTCTGGTACCCAAATCGAGTGCCCTTATTTTATTTTAAAGGTACCTTTAGCTGAGTTGACCTGCGACCCTCGAAATGGTAAGCTTGGTTACGAGTTATGTGTATGACTCATAACCAATATTTACAGGTCTTTTCCTCTCTTGTAAACACCTAGAACTTTAGCTGGGTTTTAGAATCATAACAACTCAATGTGACGAACCATAACTAGAGGTTACAACTTATTCTAAGATTCGTAGGGATTCTAGTGACCACTTACCTGGATTGTAATCAACTCCCAGGTCCTTATGACTCTTAATTATGAGTTGCCATATTAGGGTATAACTCGTGAAGAGTCATCCGTATGACCTTATTTTATGGAATTTCTAGCTCTTTTCTGCAATATTTAATTCTGCACACTAAACACACATATTACCCTATAAATTATTATGAACAAAACATGGGTTGTCTCCCACCCAATACTTAATTTAACATCGTGGCACGACATGGATAATTTGGATACTAGATTTCACCAACTAGACTCATGGGCTTTCTCCCATACAGCACTTGATTTAACATCGCGGCACAAAGCAGTTGCCTTTGTTACTCAGACTTCACCAAGGTCCATCTCAAAAATCATATTTACTTCATCAGTGTTACCCATATAATTCTTTACTCTTTGCCCATTCACCTTGAATGGGGCTTCACTATCACTCTTGAATTCCAAAGCATCATAGGGTAAATTTTTGTCACCATAAATAGACCATACCACTTATACTTTAACTTACCAGGAAATAAACGAATTCTAGAATTATAAAGTATTACTTGATCGCCTTTTTTGAATATGCTTTTCTCAATCTTTCGATCATGATACAGCTTCATATTTTCTTTGTATAGTATAGAACTTTCATATGCTCAAAGTCAGAATTTATCCAACTCATTCACTTATTCATCCTTGACTTTGCTGTATCCTGCCACTTAAAATTTAGCCTTTTTAAATACTATAGTGCTTTATGTTAAAGTTCAACAGGCAAGTGACATACCTTACCATAAATTATTTGAGAAGAAGAAGAACAAATGAGGGTTTTGAAAGCTCTTTGATATGCCAATAATGCATCATCTATCTTTCTTGGCCAATAGGCCTTTTGGTATTCATTGTCTTTACCAAGATTGACTTGATTTCTCTATTTAACACCTGAACCTGTCCTCTAGTCTATGAATGATAAGGTATTTCCACCTTATGTTTCATGCCATACTCCTCAAATAGATTTTTGAATAGTCGATTATAGAAGTGCGACCCGCCAACATTGATGATCGTGCGTAGTGTGCCAAATAAAGAAAATATGTGCTTTTTTAAGAATACGGTGACACTATATGCCTCATTGTTTGGGAGTGCAACTGCTTCCACCCATTTAGAGACATAATCCACAGCTACAATAATATACTTCATTCCAAAAAACTCATAATTGGTCCCATGAAATCCATACCCCATGCATCAAACAATTTCAATTCTAAAATAGGAGTCAAAGGAAGTTCATGACGTCTAGAGATGTTACCTTGGCATTGACATTGATCATAAGCTGAAATGAAATCATATGCATCTTTGTAAATTATTGGCCAATAGTACCCATATTGGAAGAGTTTGTGGGTTGTGCGGTTTCCATCATGATGACCTCCAACCGGTGAAGAATGACAAGCCTCAAGTATGCTTATCATCTCCACCTTATGTATGCATCTATGAATAATCCAATCCATATAAATTCTAAATAAATAAGGCTTATCTAAAAATTTTTTTTACCTCATGCATAAACTTCTTTCTTTTCTAGAAGGAAAGATTTTTTGGGATTAGATCACTTTCTAGATAATTTACATAGTTAGGAAACCATGGAATTAGATCTTGGGAAGCTGCCAATATCTATTCATTTGGAAAACTATCATCAATCTCAAGCCCATCTTCAATTTTCTCCATGGATTCCTCCTCAATTCTATATAAATGACCCGTTACTTGATTCTCAGTGCCTTTTCTGTCCTTGACCTCAAAATCAAATTATTGCAGCAATAGGACCCACCTAATCAGTCTAAGCTTTGCATTTTTTTTTTTGCCATTAAGTACCGCAATGCTGCATGATCAGTGTGCATAATCACATTTGTACCAATCAAATAAGACCTAAACTTCCCAAAGGAAAAAACCACTGCTAGAAATTCTTTTTCAATGATGGTGTAGTTCTTTTGAGCAAGGTTTAGTGCCTTGCTAGCATAGTAGATAGGATAAAGGATCTTTTATTTTTGTTGGCCTAGTATGACACCTAAGGCCAATCCACTTGTGTTACACATAATCTCAAAAGGAAAGGACTAATCTAGAGATATAATGATAGGAGAAGTCATCAACTTCTCTTTCAGACATTCAAAAAGCCTTCAAGCATGCTTCTGTAAAACCAAATTTCAAATCTTTCTCAAGAAGCTTACAAAGAGGGTTGGCAATCTTGGAGAAATCCTTGATGAATCGCCTATAAAACCTAGCATATCCCAAAAATCTTCAAACACCCTTCATAGAAATTAGTGGAGGTAATTTCTCGATCACTTAAATCTTTGCTCTATCTACCGTAATACCTCTTTTTGAAATTTTTTGCCCAAGTACAATACCTTCTTTAACATGAAATGACACTTTTCTGAATTAAGTACCAAGTTGCATTCATCGGACCTTTGAAGAGCATTTGCCAAGGTAACTAAGCAGTCATCAAAAGAGTCTTTAACGATTGAGAAATCACCCATAAACACTTCAATAGTATCTTCTACTATGTCAGAGAAGATCAACATCATGCATCTCTGAAATATGGCTGAAAAGTTACATAACCCAAATCGAATACAAGGTCCCATAAGGACAAGCGAAGGTTTTTTTTTATCTTAGTCCTCAGACGCAATAGTGATTTGGTTATAGCCTGAGTACCCATCAAGAAAATAGCACCATCCTCTTCCCATAAGTCTATCCAGTATCTGGTCCATGAAGGGCATGGGAAAATAGTCCTTCTAAATCCATGAATTTAGTTTCCTGTAATCCATACACACTCTCCATCCTATGACTAGATTCATCGGCATTAGCTCATTCTTCTAATTAGGCACAATAGTAATACCACCTTTCTTTTGAACACATTATACCAGACTAACCCCCTTACTATAAGCAATAGGTATACTATACCAATATCCAATCACTTAATTATATCTTTCTTTACCACCTTCTATATAAGAGGATTGGGTTGATGCTGATGTTATATAATTAGAACATAATCTAGTTCAATTTGGATCTTATGAGTACAAAGACCAGGCGGGATACCATAATAACAGCAATGGACCAACCAATGGCCATCATGAATCTCTATAGCACTAATAATATGGCTTTTACTTCTGTCTCAATCAAGTCAACTGCAATGACTATTGGTAAAGTGTTGTTGGCCCCCAAGAATATGTATCGCAATTGATAAGAGAGGACCTTCAACTCTAAGATGGGTGGCTCCTTAATAGATGGGTGTGCAGTTAGAGTGGTTCTATTTTTCAAATCTAAATAAAGATTCTTTGGTGCATTAGTATAAGAACCAGTCCCATAAAGTGCACATACCATCTCATCATAGTCATTGGTACCATCACTATAGAAGTTCATGATCATGGAAACAAAAGCTTTAACACCTAACTTCTCTTCAATAGGAACAACATCAGATGCATTATCCCAAATAGTCACTGAATAAACATCATAGAATGAATCCATTTCCTTATGATATACATCAATCATGGATATCACTCTTAACTTATTTGGATGCTTTATGGATTTGTATAAATTAAATATTACTTTTTCTTCATTGAGTCTCAGCAGCATCAGATGTCCTAGCTCCAAATCAATCAATTTCCTTCTTATAGCCAAGAATGATCTTTCTAAAATAATTAGTACTTGAAAGTCCGCTTCATAGTATAATATCACAAAATTAGTAGGAAAAATAAAAGAAGCCACCTTCAATAATACATCATCCATAATACCAACTGGCTTATTCACCATCCGATCTGCCATCACTAGTCTCATGGTGGTTGGTTTAGGAGCTCCCAACCCTAACTGTTTAAACACTGCTAATGGCATGAGGTTGATAGTAGCTCCCAAATCACATAATGCCCAAGTGAAGTTGATGATCCAATGGTGTAAGGAATGGTGAAATCACCAAGTTCCTCCTTCTTATCTACCAATAATCTAGTAGCTATAGTGCTACAGTGATGAATATTGTCAACTAGCTTATAATTAACTGACCTCTTCTTGGTAATTAGACCTTTTCATGAATTTTAGATATCCTGGCATTTTCTCTAGTGCCTCTACAAGTGGTATGTTAATTGACAGCTCTTTTAATATTGATAAAAATTTCTTATACTTACCATCTTCTTATTTTTTTTAGCCTTTGAGGAAAAGGAGGGAGAGATTTTGGGATGGACTTCAACACAAGCTCATCAATCTTATTTTTTCCTTTTTCTTACTTACTAATACTCTCTACATCAATAGGATCGTAATCATTCTTTTGCTTATCTACATTGGGTAAAGGTGGGTTTATGGTGGTTTTATTACTCTGAGTGGTAATGGCATGGTAGTGACTATCATTCTTTGGATTAACTATCGTATTACTAGGGAGACTACCAGGCTTCCTTTTTTTTACTATGGCTGGCATTTGACCAAATTACTGCTCCAAATGTTTGATTGCGGTATCATGTGACTCAACTTTCTGGTTTAGCCTTGATAATTCTGCCTTAATCTCCTTAAGACAACTCTCTTGACTTTCTTGACCCCTGACTAATTTTGACAAAAATGCCTCCATTCTAGATTCTGAATCATGACCACCTAGTGGAATATACCTATCAGTATTCTCTTTGTAATCATTTTTCCATTGCTAATCACTATCTCTCTCTCTATTTCTTTATCTATATCTATCATTTTAATAGTTTCGACCTTGATTCCCTTACCCCTGGGCTCAAAAACCCACCAACTATCGATCAAGATACTTTGCTTTCTCTTTAGATTCAGTTTCTACAGTCTTAGAAGTAGATCTTTAAGCTTCAATTTCATTCACTTTCTCTGCACTCATCATTGCAAATTATTTTGTATGTATCCCAATATCTGTCTGAAATTGTGCTACTAAAATGTGACCAGCTCCATAATCATTAGCTGCTCCAATAACATATATACCTATACTATGCTCAACATCTGTAGTTTGTGAGCCTTGATTAGTCACCGAAATATCATCTAGCATATCTTGAGCAATATCCCACCAAAGATGCATAAATTCACCTCCCAAAATTGTATCTTCCATTACTCTCAAACTAATATTCAATGATCTATAGAATATTTCTAATAAGTTGGACCCTGTGATTCTATGATTAGGTACCATGCTCAGCATCTTCTTGAATTTAAACCACGCATCATACATAGACTTTGCAGGTAACTATCTAAAATTGTAAATTTCATATTTCAACTATAAAATTCTTTTAGGAGGGAAGAATCTATTCAAAAATATCTACATAACTTATACCAAGTATTGATTGAACCTCTTGGAAGTTCCCCTAACCATAGTGATGCTTCTCCTTCAAGTAAAAATGGGAACAACCTTAACCTCAAAGCTTCTTGGTTTACCCTCATAATAGTATAAGACATACAGATCTATGTAAAATTATCAAGATATATTTTTTCATCATCAGTCACTGATCTTAAAAATACGCCCTTTAAGTTCAACAATTTTATCATTACACTAGTAATGTCAAACTTTATATTGTGGGTAGAGCAGGAGGAATGATGGATCCTATCTCAGTAGGTTCAACATAACCCATATCGTCTTCTTTATTATATGGGCACAGGTGCAGATATATAAGGATCAATGGATCTCTGCCCATCTGAACTCTGTCCCGATGCTCAGCCTCTCATCGAGGCATGGATAGTCCTCCTTCTGCCAATATTAATTCTTTTTCTGCTAATAAGTGATCCATCTATTGATATTCAATATTCTGTGGATCCACTGGGGCATGAAGAAGTACTTTATTAAGATTAATGGGTGTAGGAAAGGGTACGATCTAAGAGTCTCAAACCCCAGTAGGAACACCATCACAAACTTATTTTGGCATCTTTCATACTATTTGAAGAATTTTTTCTAGCTCTAGATCAAAAGGGAGCAAGGGATTTCTTCTAATCCTAATTATAGGCATACACCGGTGTATTCCAAATGATGAACAAAAAATAAAATCTACAAACTTCACAACTTCAATTAATAATTCACACCACTTTCCCTAGAAATGATGCCAAAATTTAATATCGTCTAAAACTAATCTTAAAATAAGTATGCTACAGTCAATGCCAAATATAATAACCCAAATCAAGTTAGGGTCGAACCTATAGGGAAAATGTTAAGCAGTTGCTTAACTTGAAGAATTTCATGAGCAGTGCATAAAGTAAATGGGGAGAATTTGAATTCAATAGTAAGTATTCACCAAACTTAAATTCTTTGAGTTTGTAAATAATAGAAGATGAACACTAGGATTGAGTTTCCCCTGGCTTCTGAACTCTATAAATTTATCACATTCAACCCACCTATTCCATTGTTCTTCATGTAAAGTTGACAAGATATGTATTATCAACTATCTTGTGAACGTGTTGATAAATCTTACCCTTTACCTTGTGAGTCTCAGGGTGTCGCCTAATTTTTTCTTGTATATGACTTCACTTCAACTCTGACCTTTTTGGTCTCACCTTGATTAGATGATATGCAGAATAATAAGATGGATGTGAATCTCAAAGTACTGTCTTAATCCCATTTTCCCAATCTTAAACTCTTTTGTGAGGATATTCTAGAATACATTCTATCCCCAAGCTTCTGTAGTAGCTCTGAGGTATATTAATATAAAGAAGATAAATATACATGGAACCATGTTAAAATAGATGAATCACCCACTTTCTTTACATAGTTAATCCACCAGTATTCTGAAAACCCTAGTCAAGGAAATTAGTCGCTAAAGTTCATGCAAAAATCCATGATAATTAACAAAGAACACATGTAATTAATTACGAGTTGTACTCAGATCTTTTGACTCGTCTTCTTTTGTGACTTCAACTCTAGGTCATTAACTGGGTTTTTTTTATCTTTATGGTTGTTTGTCACGACTATATCTATAACTTATAGTTCATATCTCCAGTCATATCCTCTCTTTACATAACTTCTCATCTTGGCTTTAGTTACGGTCTTGCTTATGAGTTCACTTACGAGTCATATATTATGTTGACGACTAGTATGCTGACTCGTATCATCCGCAGACTTTACCTTTTTCAGATCTTTTTCTTCCAATGTCATTCCAAAATTATTATTACCTATTTTACCTACAACAATCACAAAACCATATCATATCTACTAAAATGACCTAATTCCAAGAATAAATTCTTTATTTTAAGCATCAACAGTCCTGTGCTTCCATAGGCATCATGTCGCACTCAGGAAGTGATAGGCGTAGGAATAGAGTAGGAATCTTAGTAGTCGAATAGATTAGAGGAAAGGTAGTGGAGATTACGAGGGCCAATGATAGGTTGATAACTATTAAGTTGGTCATTGGAGTGGTTACTCTAAACGTGTGTAGCGCT